>NW_025765447.1:4077500-4323495 GCF_003918875.1 Haliotis rubra
AACTGCTCTCATGGGTCCAACTGAGTGTATTTCTGACGATCTTGCGGGCTTGTTATGGAGATTGTACGTGCGCTTCGACCAATTTTAGGAAATGTAATTATAATCGCTACGAGTTTCAAAACAATAATATCGTATTTGTATGTAACTAATCAACCTTAATCTTTAACATTGGGCTTATATTTCATAGCTCTGGGGATATTTTAGTCTGACTGTTTTTGGTCATTCATATTTTTTTCAGCGAATTCATTTGAAATTCCACCAGGGGTGTGACAGCAAGGTTACACGAATGTTCAGTTTGAGAAATATTTTAAAGTCATTTTTGAGTATCTGCTTTGGGATTTAATGTAGCTGATTTTTATTTTTTTTGTATATTCAATAAAACAATTCCCATTTGTCATGATTAAACCCCATTAAGAAAATTAACATAATTGGAAATATATGGTGAACAGCTGGTAATAATTACATTAGAAAATGTCTTTAACTAATATGTTTTTCTCCTTTTAGTTGTATCAAAGAGGTTTAATTCTTTAAAATAAATAAGTAAACCCAAAAAACAACAACCTAGCAATACAATGTACATGTGCTTCGGTGATTTTTAGAAACACTGGAATCAAACAGGGATAGAGTTTTCGTTCTTGTTTAAAGTAGTTCTGATGTTCATGCGTCAATATGAAATCCTTCCAGAGGGGCACGAGTCGCTTGTATTCGGCTTGTCCCGGAATAACACGAGTTGGTCACGAATGTTAATCTATTCACATTTAAACAATCATTCAACCATCTCCTAAAAATGATAAAGCTGCATTATAATGTTGAAAAGTATATATTTGGTAAAGATAATGGCTGGGTGTTTCACAGGGTAAACATGTCTTTCTCTTTTTGTCCTCTCTTTAACCCTTTAACTCCTCCCCCCCTCTCTCTCTCTGTCTCTCTGTCTGTCTGTCTCTTTTTGCTTTTTGTACATATGATATACAACACATGATGGATGTGCCAAGTGATTATGTTAGCATGTAATACGACTCCCCACCAAGTAGAGTTGCAGCAGCTTGTAAAATCGCGACACCTGCATCTACTACCCAAAAGAGAAAAAAATGATAAACTCACCAGTTTAGAATACTCAGGCACCACAGTTTTGGCATACTGTCTGGGATCCCTGCCTTGGTCATACCCGGCGAGCACCTGGGAAGTACAATTCAACGTTTTACAGTTTTGGATGGGTGTAACCAGCTCCATAAAGAGAGTGAGTTTAGTTTTACGCCACACTCAGCAATATTCCAGCTAAATGGCGGTGGTCTGTAAATAATCGAGTCTGGACCAGACAATCCAGTGATCAACAGGATAAGCATCGATCTGCGCAATTGGAACTGATGACATGTGACAACCAAGTCAGCGAACCTGACCACCCGATCCCTTTAGTCGCCTCTTACGACAAGCATGGGTTAAGGAAGATCAATATTCTAGCCCGGATCTTCACGGGTTAGCTCCAAATGAGAGTTTAGTGCTGCTATTGTTCATCATTGCAATGATTGTTGAACAATCTCAAAACCTCTAGATATTCACCAAAGTGTAAGAAGGCAGGATGTATATTTCGACTTTATACTTTCCTGGTTTTGTAACTGCATCCCAAAACATCCTTTGGTGTGTTTATTGTAAGAAGTGCGGAAACTAATGGTACTAAGATTCTTCTTTCAATGAGGTAAAGATTTTTCAATTGGTCATATAGAAAGGCCATCTATCTGAACACACACGTCCAGTTTCCCTTATTCTGAAGCAGGAAGCTAACATTAAATGGTGTGACATTGTTAGAACTTCATAATAGAAATTGTTTAGCCCATTTCTGGTGTCCCCCGCCGTGATATTGCTGGAATATTGCTAAAAGTGGCGTAAACCAAACTCACTCACTCACTCTCTCATAATGGAAATAAACCATAGTCAAAACAAAGGAGTTAGTGACTTTAGTTTTACGCCGCTCTTAGCAATATTCCGGCAATATCGATGTGGGGGACACCGGCAATGGGCTTCGCACATTGAACTCATTTGGGAATCGAACCCAGATCTTCGGCGTGACGGGCAAACGCTTAAACCACTTGGCTATCCCACCGCCCCTAGAACATAGGATCTATAGATCGCTAGTCGTAGAGGGTAAAGAGTTAGGGTGAAGCTCTTGAAACATTTCATCTTAGCTTTGAGAGTGCGGTGTTCGTAATAACACATAAAATATGGGAATATTTCTATTCAGCAGGTGATTATGAAAATACATATATGAAAGAAATTGCATTGAATGTTGCTTTTGTATAACAGCTATTTTTTATGATATATATCATATAACTACGTATATTCGTGAGGTTGGAATACCACTACCACCACATACAACATATTCTATATTTCACATATGTGGCTAAACGCACTGTCACTCCAGATGTGAACCTAAGGTCATTACGCAAGTCTATCTGGAAAGGCTGTGGTGGTCACTCTCTCTACGAACCGCTTATAAGTGAGTTAATCTTGCGTCACTGGGTCAGCCGGTGCGATGAGGGTCAGTTAGGCAAGAAAACAACCTAATTGGGATCATGTAATTCACAAGTAACTGACCACCGTTTGGAGTCTTTACCTACCTCCAGCAACAGAGCGCAGTCTGCTACAGTTTTCGTCATGGGTCCAAGGTGATCCAAGGTTGTCTCATTTGACACAGCTCCTGTATAGGGGACCAGACCAAATGTGGGCTTCAATCCCACAATGCCACACCAGCTGGCTGGGATCCGTATGGACCCTCCTTGGTCTCCGCCAAGCGCCATGTCGACCTCACCTGATGCAACCTGTAACGCGTGCTTGTCTCTTGCAAGGGATATCATGATAGTGAGCGAGTGAGTTTGGTTTTAAGTCACTTTTAGCAATATTCCAGCAATATCACGGTGGGGGACACCAGAAATGGTCCCCATGTGGGGAATCGAACACGGGTCTTCGGCGTGACGAGCTGACACTTTAACCACTAGGCTACCCCATCGCCCCAATATTGTTTTGAACACCACGACAATGATGTGAACAGTGACACAATCCATTCCACATTCGTGAATGAAATGGACAGTACGAATTTGTTTGTCAGTTAGTATACATAATCGAGTCTGGACCAGACAATTCAGTGATCAACATCATGAGCATCAATCTGTGCTGTTGGGATACGATGACATGTGTCAACCAAGTGCACAAGCCGGTCCCGTTAATCGCCTGTTACGACAAGCATGGGTTGCTGAAGACCAATTCTAACCCAGATCTTCATAGGTCCAGTTGAAAATAAACCCAGGATAACAGACAGTGCATTCACCGTCTCACACGACACGTACCAGAGCCCCGCTGCCAGAGCTGGACCCCCCTGTGGTCCTTGTCTCGTCAAGTGGGTTCCTCACAGGTCCAGCATCACAGGTGAAACTCGACCCACTCAAACACAGGTGTTCACAGTTAGCTTTTCCCACGATTCTGCCACCTAGTGGAAATAGAATCCTTTTAGACAGAACAGACGGAACGGAATTGCTTCTTTCAATGCTACTAAGTGGAAACAATTCAGGTTTCGACAAACGCAAGATCCAACTCACATCATTGAAATGACTGGGCTGTATTTGCGGCGTGTGGACATATTAACAGATGAAATTATATTCAAACTTTATTTGATACCTTGAAGTTCGGAGGTTACCGGAATTTTTTACAGCTTTAAATTACCGGCATCTAGGATTCTGGTGACTACAGTAGCGTCGAACTCGGGAGTGTATCCTTCCAGGATTTTACTTCCGTTCATCATCGGAACCCCGGCCACGGCTATGTTGTCCTTGATGGCGAATGTTTTACCTGCCAATTTCCCCGTGTCGGCGCCTTTGATGTCACAACGCCAGTACCTGAAAATCAAAATTACACTTTTCGTTTTCACACTGTCTAGTTTAGATACATTGTTAATGGGTGAACCGTTAGCATCTGTACTCGTGTCAAAACAGCACTCGTGGAAGACAAGTAATCCCAACATAAATATGTATATTACCAAGCATTATATGGATTGTTCTCTTGCACGGGTCTGTATCCTGGGATTCGAGGATAACTGACCGGAAGTGAAGGCTGCGCAAGCTGTGAGAGTCGCTCGAGTTCACTGGCAAAGTACTTCATCTCCTCTGTAAACATAATGTAATGACGTTCAAACGGAAACATGAGTCTCATTAACCAATTCCGACAATGACCAACTTTTCAGCCGATCCGAATATTTTCGTGTGAAAGTGAAAAGAGACACTGCAAAGAACTATGGTTACACAAAATTCCAAATCCTTGTTACATAAGAAAATGGTATTTACAAATTGATTTTAATTTTAAAGTTTAAAAAAATTGTATTTCTATATTTCATGTCGAGGTTGAGGCAGCATGTCGTTAACTAAGACGTCACAGACTGCCCCTGTTTGAAGAGGTCGTACAATGATTCACATTTCATCTGGCTCACTAGTTACACCTGTTATGTGTTCTTTGCGTTTTAATTGTATTTTTGTAACGTACAATGTGATTGATATAATATACTCATGCCAATAATGGTTGTCACCCCCCTCCCCACACCAACCTCCCACACACACACTCCACCCACACCCCTCTCCAATAAAAATAATTGTCAACCAATTTGGTATATTCCGTACCAGGCCGCTAAAACTTTCTAGTGGCCGAGCCGCGTTTTGAGATTTCCACGATTTCCTGATTTCCGCTTGTCAGAGCACGCTGTACGACAGAGCACACTGCATGACGTGTTTGCAAGGATTAGAAGGATCGTAGTGTTGTAGATTATACAAGTTTTTAGCTGTATCAAATAATACTGATTAATATCCATATATCCAGTTGGATGAGTTGGTCTCAAAATTCTGGACGGGTTATTGTACTACGTTGCGCAATAGAACGGTAACCAGTCAGCAGGAAACGAGACTTGCATAGTCAATGTTTTGAATTGAACTTCAATACCACATTTTCGCTACTTTGACTAACCATTCCATGTTGAAAATAGACGAATGCTCAAATTATTCTATGTACCCAAAGTGTTTCTATGAAATACATGAAAGGATTATGGAGTGAACGGAATTTACAAACACACAGCCAAAAGGAAAGCGAAAAACGTCATTTCTTCAAATCATCAACAAAATGGCCAATGTGTGATGAAATGCAGTGTTTTAAATATTGACCATTTTCAAGATGCCCAAAAGTCGAATGCTTTAGACTGAGCAGGAAATGTCTAAATTATGAGCTCCCTTGTATCATATGTGAGTCAAACTTGAAGGAAACACCTAAGATACTTGAATAGAAATGGAAATCAGATAATCAGAGCCTTCATCATTTATAACTTAATATCAGTTTTTAGATAAACGAAACATAATGAATGTTGTACATTTAGAAGCGACCAGACTATTCCGCTATCAAAGGAATGACACAGGGTGATCGCAAAATGTGAGCCATCCTGACCCAAAGGTGGTACCTGCTACAAACACGTGTGGACGGGAGTCAAATGTCCAAATGGAGAAACATGGGAATATGTGGTACAAGTCAATTTATGGAAATCCATCAGATGATTTTGGTGCCCAATGCATATATATTTCATTTTGTCTGTTGAGCAAAAGCCTTGGCATATGAGTTTGCAACGGGAGCCTGTTATTGTCATTATTTCGTAAAATACACACATGATCAGTTTGTTGAACAATTTGCTCTGCTTTCAGCACAGATTTCTTATTACAATGAAATCATATCGCTCTTATTTGCATGTTTAGTTATATTAGTCCTGTAGTGTCATGGGTGTTGATTGGCAGTTCCTGTTTATAGAAGTTGAAATATGTATAAAGGTTGAACATGGTGTATCACTATTGTAATCATAACGTATAATGATACTTTATTTTGTTTTTGTAGTAACCATACCGTTATAACCATACTGATAACACCTCCATGTACAAATCCAATGATGGTGGTGACAGTGCTGATGTTACAGTACTGTTAACACCTCCCCGTATCAACGCTGTGTCGACCCTATCGGTATTACAGTACTGTTACCACCTCCCCGTATCAAGGCTGTGTCGTCCCTATCGGTATTACAGTATTGTTAACACCTCCCCGTATCAACGCTGTGTCGACCCTATCGGTATTACAGTACTGTTACCACCTCCCCGTATCAACGCTGTGTCGACCCTATCGGTATTACAGTATTGTTACCACCTCCCCGTATCAACGCTGTGTCGTCCCTACTGGTATTACAGTACTGTTACCACCTCCCCGTATCAACGCTGTGTCGACCCTATCGGTATTACAGTACTGATAAAACCTCCCCGTATCAACGCTGTGTCGACCATACCGGGTATTACAGTACTGTTACCACCTCCCCATATCAAAGTTGTGTCGACTCGTGAAGGTCCAGGTTAGATTATTGATCTTCAGTAACCCATACTTGTCGTAAGAGGCGACTAACGGGATCAGGTGGTCAGGCTCGTTGACTTGGTTGACACTATGTCATTGGTTCCCAATTGCGCAGATCGATGCTCATGCTGTTGATCACTGGAGTGTCTGGTCCAGACTCGATTATTTACAGACCGCCGCCATATAGCTGGAATATTGCTGTGTGCGGCGTAAAACTAAACTCACTCACTCACTCAAAGCTGTGTCGACCATGCCGGGCACTAGGGTACTGACAATACCTCCATGTATCAACACTGTGTCGACCATACCAGGTATTACAGTACTGTTAACACCTTTCCGTATCAACGCTGTATCGACCCCATCGGTATAACAGTACTGTTAACACCTCCCCGTATCAACGCTGTGTTGACCCTATCGGTATTACAGTACTGTTAACACCTCCCCGTATCAACGCTGTGTCGACCATACCGGGTATTACAGTACTGTTACCACCTCCCCGTATCAACGCTGTGTCGACCCTATCGGTATTACAGTACTGTTAACACCTCCCCGTATAAACGCTGTGTCGACCCTATCGGTATTACAGTACTGTTAACACCTCCCCGTATCAACGCTGTGTCGACCATACCGGGTATAACAGTACTGTTACCACCTCCCCGTATCAACGCTGTGTCGACCCTATCGGTATTACAGTACTGTTAACACCTCCCCGTATCAACGCTGTGTCGACCATACCGGGTATTACAGTACTGTTAACACCTCCCCGTGTCAACGCTGCGTCGTCCCTATCGGTATAACAGTACTGTTACCACCTCCCCGTATCAACGCTGTGTCGACCCTATCGGTATTACAGTACTGTTAACACCTCCCTGTATCAACGCTGTGTCGACCCTATCGGTATAACAGTACTGTTACCACCTCCCCGTATCAACGCTGTGTCGTCCCTATCGGTATAACAGTATTGTTACCACCTCCCCGTATCAACGTTGTGTCGACCCTATCGGTATTACAGTACTGTTATCACCTCCCCGTATAAACGCTGTGTCGTCCCTATCGGTATTACAGTACTGTTACCACCTCCCCATATCAAAGTTATGTCGACTCGTATAGGTCCAGGTTAGAATATTGATCTTCAGTAAACCCATACTTGTCGTAAGAGACGACTAACGGGATCGGGTGGTCAGGCTCACTGACTTGGTTGACACTTTGTCATTGGTTCCCAATTGCGCAGATCGATGCTCATGCTTTTGGTCACTGGATTGTCTGGTCCAGACTCGATTATTTACAGACCGCCGCCATATAGCTGAAATATTGCTGAGTGCGGCGTAAAACTAAACTCACTCACTCACTTAAAGCTGTGTCGACCATGCCGGGTACTACGGTACTGACAATACCTCCCTGTATCAACACTGTGTCGACCATGACAGATATTACGGTACTGATAATACAGCCTTGTATCATGATGTGTCGACCATGTCGGGTATTGAGGGTATCAATTCCTTATCGATGACAGCGGCTATTACATCATTGGTTTTAACTGACGTATCACATCGCCCGTTAGTTTTATTATGACACTGACTTTATCTCTTCTTACAGGAGTCGGTAACGAGGCTGTGGAAATACTCTGCACAACCTCTGTGCTGACCACACCCATATTATGAATCTGACAGTAGTATTTCTAAAATGTTCATCCCCCCTACCCCGTTACAGACCACACCTACCTTCTACAGCCTGAAGATCGTCATCGGTGCATTGTAGCTTCATCTCCTCGGACAGCCTGGTCAGCTCGGCCAGTGAAGGACATGCCACAGCTGGGGACTGGTACGGACCCTTTGCTGTGAAAAACATCATATTTTAGCTTCCTTGTGTTTGCTTTTTGTACTGACCTGATTCCATTCCCCACATTGGTACATTGTGTGAAGCCCATTTCTGGTGGCCACCGCCGTGATATTGCAGAAACATGCTTACAAGCACAATGTCACACATTTTCGACTATATTTTGGCCTATATTTTATATACTGGAGGCATATGCACTCACTTTAGCTTCCTATTGATGCAACAAAAGACCTAATATCCCTTACGACTTGTCTGAAATCGATAACTGAAACTTCGAGGCGAACAGATTCCAAACAGAGAACGCTTACCTTATACGAAATGTCAACAATTGCTGTTGCACGTGGTGTTGTATGTGTTTGCCGAACTGGTTTCAATCACAAGTTCTGTGAAGGATATTTGTAAAGAGCGCTCCATGGGAAATAACTCTATGGGGTTTGCTTGAAATAAAGTTCGCCCGGTAGAGGACGCGAGATTCGATTTAATGCAACGTTGCAGTAATTCTGCTGAACTTTTTAATTTATTATTGTAATCTAAATACGTAAATATTATTTGAATAAATTATATGGTAGCTTCCCTTAGGGCTGATAGTTAGTATCATTGAGAGAAATGCATTATGTATTCTTAAAGAAATGTGTGACATTGTAAAACTAAACTGACTCACTCACTGGGATGTGCGATACTGTATACGTACATGACTAAATCCCTGTGTTAAGGTTTATAGTTATACTATACAGACACGCTGGTCATGCTGATGTTACACTGGTGAATGTGTAGCAAATATTATTCAACTTTGAATTGGAATACAGAAATATGACTAAAATCGAATGTAATTGGGGTAGGGAGAATTACTAAACGGCAAATATTATTTAACATTAAAATATGAAAATATTCCTGAAAGTAAGATGTGCTCTGAATATGAGGGCACAAAGGAATTCATATACTGCTAGTGAGGGCGAGTTAACAGTATTCCTAGTGCTGTTGATATACAGGTCATTGTCTATAAATATCATGTGGTTACTGTTATCTGATCATGACATTTGCTCAAAAGTACAGTCGCGTTGTGTACCTGAGATTCTAAGCTATGCCCACTCACGCACTGTATAATTAGGAATGTAAGGGCAGTGTTCTGTGCTTTAAGTAAGGCTCTAGATAAGGTGTGGCTTAAGGGATTAAGTTAAAACCAGTGAGTGTCAATGCACATGCATTGAAATCATGGTTCGAAAGCTACAGCTTGTTCAGCTTGACCTGAGCTACTCATATGCATGCATGACCCGGGAGGTCAAATGGCACAAACAGTAGGTCGAGTTAACTTCATTAAATAGGGCAGCAGAGGATGTTATTAATGTTGCTGTTCGCTACCTAAAAGCCCGGATCGGAAACATTAAACCATCTGTAGCTTCTTTTTTAAGTTTAAAGAAAGTTAGGACATTGCTGGCGATTTCTCGACACTGAGATGTCAAACGGCGACTTTGTCTCGGCTGTTCGGACATGTTGACAATCAACTGACAAAGATGCACCCCTTCACAATAATAGACCCAACCAGTTCCGACACGGTCACGTGTGCATTAGTATTCACTTGATCAGGTCAAGCTGAACAAGCTGTAATTGTCCAATAGACTACAGGAAGTACAAAGTTATGGTCAGTCTTCCATTGTAAAGGGACAGGTGGGGTAGCCAAGTGGTTAAAGCGTTCGCTCGCCACGTCGAAGACCGGATTCGAATCCTCACATTGGTACAGTGTGTGAAGCCCATTTCTGGTGTCCCTCACTGTGATATTGCTAAAAGCGGCGTAAAACCATACTTACTCACTTCCAATGTAAAACAGTAAGCAGCCTGTGTCTGCGTCTGTTGTTAAACGTTGCATATGTCCAGCTGTATGAAAACTGCTGACCAGCTGTATATAATGGAGTCTGGACCAGACGATCCTGTGATTGATATCACGATCTACCCAACTGGGATACGATGACATGCTAGTGAGCTAGCTAGACCACGACGATTCTGTCAGTCACCTCACACAAGTAACACGAGTTGCCGAAGACAAATTGTAACCCAGATTATCTCAGTAAGCAGGCGGTATACCAGGGCTTTGGTACTGGGTCATCTGCTCTTTCCTTATAATATATGTACGAACTTTTGATAAAATGCAATCAAAATACGACGGTTTGTTGAATGCACGTTACTTTATAAGTGGGTCTAGGACAATAATTGCCACCCGGACAATCGCCTCCGGACAATTGCCACCTAGGACAATTTTACCACCCAGGACAATTGCCACCCATTACTTCAATGTTAAAAGTTTATCAAAGTCAGAATATTGATATACCCCAAAACACTGACTTTTGATCATCTAAAGTTGTGTTTATTGACAACCTGCATTCATTTTTTAAGATAGAATTACATAAGATACTGGGTGCCAATTGTCCTTCCTCACTATTATAGTAAAAGTAACTGGGTAGCAATTGTCCTAGGTGGCAATTGTCCGTGTGGCAATTGTCTGGTGGCAATTGTCCGGGTGGCAATTGTCCCGAACACCTCTGGTGGTGGCATCAACTGATGAGCATTTACCAATAATATTACAATCTACGCAATAGCATGAACATATTAACTCTATGATTAACTGCTTGAGGTATTCACTTGGAAAGCGCTAGAAAAAATGCATATATCTTTTGTTAAGCGTGAAGCCCATAACTGAACACAACAAAAAACAAATACTCTCATAAAACCTGCTTGATATTTTGAGAATAATATGTGGTGCAACACTTTAACTGAACGAGGAAACCGGTCTACAGCCTTTACAAACCCTACATGTCACAGTCTGACACAAAACGTGTCAGCCATGGCTGCATGGTCGGTTTAATGACGGTTAACAAAATTCACCAACAGATTCTAAATTTCCAACCAACTGTAAATCGCTCTGAGACATGCTAACAGATGAGTTCATTTCCCTGTACTATTATGAGCACTATACGGGAACATACATAACATGCTATCCTCGGGGAGCCCTGTGGGTTAGCCTAGTGGTTAAAGTGATCGCTCGTCACGCCGAAGAACCGGGTTCGATCCCCACATAGGTACAATGTGTGAAGCCCATTTGTTGTGACCCCGCCGTGATATTGCTTGAATATTGCTAAAAGCGGCGTAAAACTAAACTCACTCACTCTGACCTATCCTCGGGTGAGCTGTTGTTCTGTTGTTGTGCGTGGACCACACTTGACGAGGCACAACCAATACACTCGTCAACATATGGACCAGTTATCTCTTGCAGGGTTGTGAACAATGGAGAATGTACGTGATCACTTAAAGCGAGCAAATATTTACAAAATCTAATCAAACTGGGTCAAAGACACTCCTCAGAATGTTATGGAAATCTGACGCAGTTCCATGTCCACACAACTCCTTATCCACACAACCGCTTATCAAGATAGCCTTCTATCCAAACAAGCCCTGATGAATTCAACACCTTGTCAAAAACACACTGCGTCCATATAACCCTGTTTGCATACAATCGCTTATCGATACAGACAGAACAAAGTACAGATTCAAGTACAATAACCTTGAGCTCCATTTCGTCTCACAGAACATAATCATATAGGCAAATCCTCTATTGTAAAAACTGCATCGCTTAGATATAGAACACCAGTGGATACACAGTCTTACTTATCCTGAGAAATAATTGTCGTTTGTTGTGAAAAGGTAAAATAGCTGTGAACATAATATAAATGGATCACTGAAAATCAACAACGACACCAGGTGTTTACGAATATGGTAATCCTGTCCTGCACCACCGGTAGCACCTGTCATTATAAAATCTCGAAAAAAAACATGTTTTGCCTGACGCCGCACAGCAGTATCCCGTCATGCGACGCAGACTGTAAACAAACCAGACAATCCAGTGATGCACTTGCCTGAACAGAAATATTTAAAATGCATTATAACATACACAGTGTCTTGAAGTACCTACCTTCCGCCATAGTATAGACAGCGTGTTGATATGTGAACTGAAGGACTATGATCCTGTTGAACGGAATACAATGCGTGGTAGTATTTGTTTATTCAGTAAGAGGTATATAGGTCAAAGTCACACATCGAGAAGTGAAGATCGAGACGGTATTATTTTAATGAAGACTGTATCACTGACATAGCTTGATATATACTCTGCAAAAAAAGAAACGCAAACGTGGAATACGTTATGCATTGTATAAATGATCAACATATGATAATGGAATTGTTCAAATTTGGCACAAGTCAGTTTCATCAAGGCACACATGAAACAATCGAATGTTAAGGTGAAAGTCATCTGGTCTCAATCGTGAATGGCCCCTATGAAAGTCCAGAAATGATTGCCTTCGTTAAAGCTTAGTTTACAGGACGAAGGTAGGTGATACCCTGGTGGGTAAGGTTTTGACAAGTTCCCACATCAGGAGGAAAAACAAGATTTTGCATTGAGACAGGGTGATTGAGTTTAGTTTTACGCCGCTTTTAGCAATATTCCAGCAATATAACGGCGGGGGGACACCAGAAATGGGCTTCAGACATTGTACCCATGTGGGAATTCGAACCCGGATCTTCGGCGTGACGAGCGAACGCTTTAACCACTAGGCTACCCAACCAACCCCGTTGAGGTATAACTACCGTGCTTTTGTACTATTATGCAAACGGAACAACCTGTGATGGTTCTTTGACCATCAGGGCAAGACAGGGTTAGTAATGGGGAGTTATATAGACGAGTAATTTGGAAGATATTAATTCAGCTGGTTGTGACTGAAGAACCTAAAATTCCACTGTTCTTTGATTTACTTTACTATTACGGTATAATGCCATTTCTGGTTGCTAGAATTAGTCTAAAGGAACATTGTAAGGTAGAAGCGCCATAATATTGAGAGTGGCCAAGTATTGCTGTTAAAGAGATGTTGCAAGAAAAGGTGGTATATTAAGTAGGTGTCATGAATGGCTAGTTGACGTTACATAAACTGGCACTGGAATGATGTTGTACAGTTTGAAGAAAACATCAGAATCGATGGTGCCAATGGAAATTTGACAGTTACAAATAGTTTGTTTGATTTTGTACTTGCATATGGACATTTAGCATATGTTTGGCATATGTTGACATCGTTAGGTGTTGCAGTGCCAAATATTTTGAGAGTTGACCAATGAAACCTAATAGCTTGGATCTTTGTCCTTTTGGGAATGATGAAAATGGTAGTTTTTGCTTAATCTGAAATACGCTTTTGCTCAGCATTGTGGAACATTTCATCCGTATTAAATTGATTTGAGCGTGAAATAATTTGACAAGATGCAAGATGGATTGTCATTATGACATCAACTGACTGAGGTGATATGAAATGGGCAACTGATGTTAAGGTGATACGTATTATGTCGATATTCACAAACTGAATTTTAGCAGTGGGTTTGAAAATTTGATACGCTGCAAGATGTCATCGGAATCAAGATTAGAATGAGAAAGCAGCACGAGATAATAAGGAAAAGTTCAGATCATAAGACTACCTGAGGTCAAAAGATAGAAACACAGGGTAATACAACGGGGTGTCAAGTAGAGCGACCGCCCCTATCTCCCAGCACTAATAAGAACACTTATGTGTTAAAGTTGAGGCCTGTCATATCCCACTGCTAACAAGAGTCATCAGAAGATGACATATCCCCCGGCCCCCCATATTTGAAAGGACAAAGTTTCTGACAGTTACTTAAACCCAGCTTGACTTTTTTTTAAACTAAGTCCAAATCGTTTCCATGGAAATCATGAGAAATATAAATGCCAAAAATATGTAAATAGCAAAAGGCCCCATTTCAAAATTTGCCTAATATATCTGCCAAGTTCTGTTGAAAGATATTGAACGCTTTTCGATTTGTGCACCAGAAATGAAGCCCATCCCTCCCTTTTGGGACTAAGTCCTAATCGTTTTTATGGAAACCGGGAAAAATAAATATGCCAAAAATCTGCCAAATAGGAAAAGGCACCACTTTGGCATCTGCCTCGCATATCTGCCAACTATTGCTGAAAGATATTAAGAACTTTTCCAGTTGTGCTCCGGAAACGAAACCTACTCCGCCCTTTTGAGACTAAGTCCGAATCGTTTCCATGGAAACTGAGAAAATAATAAATTACAAAAATCTGCAAATAGCAAAAGGCACCTCTTTGGGATCTGCCTTACACATCTGCCAAGTTTTACTGAAAGATATTAAGAAGTTTTCGAGTTGTGCTCCGGAAACGAAACCCACTCTCCCCTTTTGGGACTCTGAATCGTTTCCATGGAAACCGGGAAAAATAAAAATGCCAAAAATCTGCAAATAGCAAGAAGCACCACTAAAGGATCTGTTTGATATATCTACCACGTTTTGTTGAAAAATAGTTAACGGTTTTTGAGTTATGCTCCGGAAACGAAGCCCACCCCTCTTTAAGACTAAGTCCAAAACGTTTCCATGGAAACCGAGAAAAATAAAAATGACAAAAATCTGTAAATAGCAAAAGGCACCACCTTAGGTTCTGTTTGATATATCTACCAATTTTTGTTAAAAAAAACTTGAACGGTTTTTTAGTTATGCTCTGGAAACAAAATCATTACGGACGGACGGACGGACGGACGGACGGACGAGGCGTCGACTATATCCCCCCGCATTACATGCCGGGTGGGGTGGGGGTGGGGTAATAATACAGTTGTTAGTAATACGCTAGAAGTGAGAGTTTGAACGGCTCTGTGATAAAAACTGCGGCTTGTACCTACTGAAGAACGCCTTTTTGCGCTTCCTTCGACCATCGACCCGTGAAGATCCAGGTTAGAATTGGTCATCAGCAACCCATGTCGTAAGAGGAGTGTAGGACTATGGTTGTAAATCTACAGTGGTGCCCAACGGTCAGCAAGACACTTACATAGGTGAGGTTAGGTGAGGAACACATGCTTGTCGCAAGAGGCGACTAACGGGATCAGGTGGTCAGACTCGCTGACTTGGTCGGCACATGTCATCGTATCCCAATTGCGTAAATCGATTGTCATGCTGTTGATCACAGGATTGTCTGGTCCAGACTCAGTTATTTCAAGACCACCGCCATATAACTGGAATTAACTGTGTATTATTGTGCCACTACGATGAGAAAATATGAAATCGAAATCTATTCGACCCTAACCTGGTGCGAGTTTAAATAGTGTGTAAGAAACAGATTACTGAACTCGTGTCTGTCAGATACCATTTCTCTTCCAACGAGTTGTTTCAAAACGTATCTAGCTAGTGAAAGCTAAGATAAATGGTATCTGACAGATACAAGTACAGTAATCTGTTTCGTACATACCATAAAATCGCACCAGGTTATTTAGATTGTAAATGATCGTACCCAGAAGTCATATGGGTACAATGCAAATTTCATGAGCAATTCATAACTGAGATACTGATAAATATATCGCTCTTCACCAAGACCCTCTGTACACTCTTTCGACATGAACATGCGTTTGTGAATCACTATCAAATACCTAAAAGATATTATCATGCCCAAACTAGGTCATGATTTGTATAGAATGTTAAATCATCTCTGTTTACCCTGGTTATCCAATCCGATAAGTTTACCCTGGTTATCCGATCAGATAAGTTTACCCTGGTTATCCGATCCGATAAGTTTACCCTGGTTATCCGATCAGATCAGTTTACCCTGGTTATCCGATCAGATCAGTTTACCCTGGTTATCCGATCCGATAAGTTTACCCTGGTTATCCGATCAGATCAGTTTACCCTGGTTATCCGATCCGATCAGTTTACCCTGGTTATCCGATCAGATCAGTTTACCCTGGTTATCCGATCTGATCAGTTTACCCTGGTTATCCGATCTGATCAGTTTACCCTGGTTATCCGATCAGATCAGTTTACCCTGGTAACCGATCTGATCAGTTTACCCTGGTTATCCGATCCGATCAGTTTACCCTGGTTATCCGATCAGA
Source organism: Haliotis rubra (assembly GCF_003918875.1). Taxonomy (NCBI): domain Eukaryota; kingdom Metazoa; phylum Mollusca; class Gastropoda; order Lepetellida; family Haliotidae; genus Haliotis; species Haliotis rubra. The sequence goes on from NW_025765447.1 coordinate 4,093,688, forward strand.
TCAGTTTACCCTGGTTATCCGATCCGATCAGTTTACCCTGGTTATCCGATCCGATCAGTTTACCCTGGTTATCCGATCAGATCACCTTACAAGCTATTCCTGTCAGTGTAATCACTGTAATTCTGACAGAAGATGTATAATGATTGTAATTCTGACAAAAGATGCATGGACAAGATCTTTGACATCGGACATCCGAAAGGACGTGTTGTGACTGGCTACAAAGAACCTACAGTTAGCCCAGATCAACTCAATCGGAAAGGAGCTGATGTTCCATCCACTCAAGGAACACATCGCCCTTCATCTCCTGTTGATAATCAAAACCCCCTGTACCACCTTGAAGAACGATGAGACGTTTACCTTTACCATGGAATGGTTTGGGCCTTGCTGCATGTACCATCTGGCGGTGATTCTTGTTCACCCAGATCTCATCGAGGTATCTGAAAACCCAACTTCCGGTATTCGGTGATGCGCCGAGATAGCTTGACCTGAGGGTGAGGATTGAATACTTTGCACGAAACACTCGACGGTCATCTCCCCTTGCTTTACCTCAACCCCATTTCATGGAGAGCAGTGATAAGAGTTGTTCTAGATACATTAATGGTATCATTGATATCTTCCCTGATGGTACGGGAGGATGGTGGCATCTTCGTGTCATACAACTTATATACTGCTTATGATCCCCTTCAACACATGGGGGCTAAATCATTACAGAACATAATGTTCAATGTAGGCGACAGCTCTGCTTATGTTCAACAAGGAGGGGAATGCTCAACATTGAGGGAAATAATCGGCAAAGGGGACTGTTCAACGAACAGGATTATGTTTAAGACTGAGGGGAGAGATCAGTACAGATGATAATGTTGCATATAGGCGACTGCCAAACACAGGGGATATTCAACACAGAGTGTCATGTTCAGCACAGTCGAGGCTGTTCAATAGAGAGGGTATTGGTGTTTAACGCAAAGGGCTAGTTATGGAATCCTGGAAGGGACATTGTCGCGTTGTCGCATTGTCGCATTGTCGCGTTGTAGCCCTCTCAAATACAAGCAAAATTAACTAAAACGCGACACGCGACATCGCGACAATGCGACAAACGGGGCGAAATGTCGCGTGTCGCGTTTTGGTTTATTTTGCCTCACTTTACTTGTTTTTGAGAGGGCGACAATGCGACACAGTAACAATGTCCCTTCTCGGATTCCATAGATAGTTCAGCACAGTGAGTAACATTCAGTACAGGGGATAGTTCAGCACAGGGAATGGTCAGCACTGAGGGGACACAGCGTATTCATTATTTTCATTGACAAGCAAAACTAAAGCAGTAAGATTTTATTGTAGTTTAACAACCATGTTTGCATATGTTCTTGGGTGTAGAATCAGCCGCACAAAAAATTGTATTACACAAACATTTCTTGTGCAGTCCTCGGTGCAAATGAATTATACACAACAAAAGGTTATCAAATAATCTCCGCCTATACTTGTCATTTGAAGGTCTCAAGACTTGTGAAAACAAATACCATTCAGGACAGAGTGGCACTTTCAAAAGTATATTTGTACGAAACGTGTTCAGTGATACACCATGCATGTCATCATGTCATCATTATTAAACATGCATGAATATGTTTTATTTATTAATATCCCTTATTTTCTCGTATGATCTTGCCACTTGGAGGACCGTTGTCTCGTCGAAATGGCGTCCAACGATCTGCATGCCCACCGGAAGTCCTTCGCTGAATCCAGCGTTGATGGAGAGAGCTGGATGTCCGGTGCTATTGAAGGGAGCTGTGTTGGGAACCATCGAACTTTCCGGCTCTAGCATGATACAAAAATAGACACGGCACTGCAGTTCATCTTTATATGTAGTCATCAGTTTGAAATGTGACAGACACAGGGTACCTGTCGGTAACTATCATATCATTACGCATTGCTGCAGAATCATTGGGTAATAAGATCGATGGCAAAATGAAAAATGATTATCAAACATCGTTCCGGGTAGCTGAGAAGCAGAATGACCAATGTTCTTGTTATATCAGTCAATATTTCAAATGTATTCTTCACACAGGATTAACGTGTATTATTGAGAATTGTATTTTTTGCTAAGGAAACGTATTTGTGGCGATCTTACCTTCACCCGCCTTGGGCAACTTGGAAGCCTTGAAAGGCAAAGTCGGCATAACAAGAACGTCGTATTGTTCCAGGACCTGGTCATATGCCTTGGTGAGGACCAGGGTCATGTTCTGTCCTATGGCATAGAACTTGTTCTGGTACTGTCTATTCAGGTACTCGGCCTTGAGACAGAACCTCTTCACATGTCGGGCGATATCGTGTGGCCGGGTATACAGGCCCCGACAAATCGCTTCTTGCATTGACAAGGGGTAGAAGCCCTTCCAGAACTGTCCAGTGCCTGAAGATTAAATATACACAGCCATTTTCACATATATAATTCATCTGAATACGCACAGTTTTATTAATCATATTTTTGAATCTACTCTTGACGCGGTTTTTCGTTTGTGCTGTCGCTTATTCCCTTTATAAAATACCTTATCAAAGAGTTTTAATGATTAATAACATGTTACTAAGACTCTACGGACACGTGTATATTATCATGTAAAATATGTTCATGGAGTGATGTTTGCGAGGTGTCAGTGTCACAGCAGAAGAAAAATCAAATGAAAAGGATAAAGTTTACATGGAAAGAACATGATACTGGAACCCATGTGTTTTGTTTTGTATAGCGTGACGCTGCTCATAACAGAAGTCAAGCAACAGCGGAAATTGGCTTCACCAAATTACCCAGGTGGGGAATCGAACCTTTGGCGTGACAAGTGAACACTTAAACCACTAGGCTACCCCGCAGCCAATATTAGAAGTCAGATTTCTAATATATAACTCATATATACTTTTCACTTACAACCTCAACATAACGTTCAGCAACTCATATGTTACGAGTTTCCTGTTATGATGTGTGAAGGATCTCTTTGGGAAAGAATAGCTGCACTAGATTCAAGAATGAAAACATTAATAATCAGAGGATCCGTACATACTTTCTTACCATTACCCTGGATCAAACAGTTGTAAACTCCCTGCATTAATACTGGACTCCAGATTGTTGGGCCTGTCGGAAGAATCAATAGCAATACATAAGCATAAAGGACTTAACAGGTCACCCGTGAAGCAATGGTGTTCAGTAACCCATGCTTGTCGTTAGAGGCGACGAGCGGGATCGGGTGGTCAGGCTCGCTGACTTGGTTGACACGGGTCTAGGCTAACTGCCCCCCGGACCACTACCCCCTGGCTATCTGCCCCCGTCCATTATGGCCCCCGGACAACTGCCCCCTGGGTAAATTGGCTCCCGAACAACTCCCCCTCCCCATCAAAACAAAAACACACAAAGTAACGTAATAGTTTTAAATTTCTTCATATATTTAATATTTATAGCAACACAACAATATAATGCAGCATATCGATCTTCAGATTCACTAAGAAAACACATGTTGCATTGTAACCCAATAGCGTAGAACGGTGCTCATGATGTTGATCACAGGGTTGTCTGGTTCAGACTCGATAATGGACAGACAGTCGCCATATAGCTGGAACATTGCTGAGTGCGACTCACTCACTCACTCACTAGCAAAGTATCGTGTCAAGCAGCACCAAGGATGGTCGTCACGTGCTACATGACCCTTGCATGTTTCAACCATATTCATCTTAAACGTGGCAAGGTAGATCAGTCAATTTACTCGTGGACGATCAGGTCTGTACATAAAAATGCCAAAATGCACAATGACTACAGAGCACATATTCAATATTTTCGTAAACGAGCCAAGGGTTTTGGACGTGATGTCAATGTCAGCGTTCATTTTCCTGATGGTTGTATACTGCTCAACGGTACGGAGATTAGGTCTATACTGCTGGACGGTACGGAGATTAGGTCTATACTGGACGACGGTAAGGAGATGAGTTCTATACTGCTGGACGGTACGGAGATGGGTTCTATACTGCTGGACAGTACGGAGGTAAGTTTGTACAGCTTGACGGTACGGAGATGGGTTCTATACTGATGGACGGTACGGAGATGGGTTCTATACTGCTGGACGGTACGGAGATGGGTTCTATACTGCTGGACGGTACGGAGATGAGTTTGTACTGCTCCACGGTACGGAGATGAGTTTGTACAGCTCCACGGTACAGAGATGGGTTCTTTACTGCTGGACGGTACGGAGATGGGTTCTATACTGCTCCACGGTACGGAGATGAGTTCTGTACAGCTCCACGGTGCGGAGATGGGTTCTATACTGCTGGACGGTACGGAGATAAGTTCTGGAATGCTCGACAGTACAGAGATTAGTGCTAGTCTCAGGCTCCGTGTTTCGAGGGAAGGCTCCCTCATCGACCGCTGCATCGAGTTAATGTGCATTGTGTTGAGAAAATGAGTAAGTGAGTGAGTGAGTATGGTTTTAAGCCGCTCCAAGCAATATTCCAGCAATACACCAGAAATGGGCTTCACACATTGCACCCATGTGGGGAATCGAACCCCGGGTCTTCAGCGTGGCGAGCGAACGCTTGAATCACGAGGCAACCGCCCCGCCCCTGAGAAAGAAGAACAACCTCATGACTAAGCGGAGCGATGTCGTTACATCGTCGTTACATCGTCGTTACATCGTCCTCCAGCGAATGTTACCTGCACCCCTCAGCCCATTATGGTCGGAAATTATCAGTTTCCTATCGACGTTTGTGATTTATGTTTTCAACGAATCCAAAACACTGAAAACGTTATTATACCATCCAGATGTATGGGCAGTGATACTTCCTCAACCTCCGCCCCTGCTTCCTTCAGTCTATCCACTTCTCTCCTCACTATCTCCACCACGTCTGGCTCCGTACACACATCAAAGCCTTCCTTCAACACACCGATCTTCTTGCCGGAGATGCCAGCATCAATCTGAAAAACACAAATGGATAAGAAGGATTATTATAAAAGTATGTAAGGCTGCAAATTCGAAATGCTTTTCGGGCTTGGACATAACTTAACATGAGTTAGGGTCTGGTTCAATCAATGGTGCAGGATACCTTTTCGCGAACGTTTGGAATCATCATTGTTTGACAGTGATAGTCATAAATAATATGTTCATGATATTTATTATCATGTAAATGGTTTTAGTGCTTCTCATAATTTCTGCGTCAGTTATTTGTTTTGTCTTAAGACTAGAAATCGTAGTGAGTAAGGTTTTACGCCGCTTGTGGCAATATTCCAATAATATCACGGCGGGGGACACCCAAAACGGGTATCACACATTGTACCCATGTGGGGAATCGAACCCGGACGAAAGCTTTAACCATCAAGAACCCTTCTCGATGTGACCTTCAAAACATTCGTTCCAAGTCAAAACATTGATTACACAACAGTCTCGTTTCCTGTTGACTGGGTTCCGTCCTATTGCGCAACTTAGTACAATAACCAGTCCAGAATTTTGAGACCAATTCATTTAACTGGATACAGAAATATTAATCAGTATTATTTGATACATCTAAGCACTTGTATTTTGCAACACTACGCTCCTTCTAATCCATCCAAACATGTCGTGCAGCGTGCTCTGTCGTACAGCGAGCACTGACAAACAGAAACCTGGAAATCGTGGAAATCTCAAAACGAGGCTCTGCCGCTAGAAACGGTTGGCGGTCTGATACGGACTTGATATTATATCAATCACATTGTGCGTGAAAGAACTACACTGAATAAGAATAAAAAACACATAACAGGTGTTGCCATAGAGCCAGATGCATTGTGAATCATTTTACTACCTCATCAAACTGGGACAGTCTGTGAAGTCTTAGTTAAGGCCATTCTGCCTACACCTCGCCATAAAATAAGGACATACGATGTTATTAAAGTTTAAAATTAAAATTCATTAGTAAATACCATTTTCTTATGAAACAAGGAATTGGAATTCAGTGTAACCATAGTTGTTTGTGATGTCTATTTTCACTTTCACACGAGAAATTCGGATCGGCTGAAAAGTAGGTCATTGTCTGAATAGGTTAATGAGACTTATGCTTCGGTTTGGTCACTCAAATCATTCGGTTAATCTATTCACCTTAAAACAATCGTTCAGTCACTCGAATCATTCGGTTAATCTTTTCACTTTAAAACATTCGTTTAGTCACTCAAATCATTCGGTTGTTCTATTCACTTTAAAACATTTGTTCAGTCACTCAAATCATTCGGTTAATCTATTCACTTTAAAACAATCGTTCAGTCACTTAAATCATTCGGTTGTTCTATTCACTTTAAAACATTCGTTCAGTCACTCAAATCATTCGGTTAATCTATTCACTTTAACCCAATCGTTCAGTCACTCAAATCATTCCGTTAACATATTCGCTTTAAAACAATTATTCAATCACTCAAATCATTCGGTTAATCTATTCACTTCAAAACAATCGTTCAGTCACTCAAATCATTTATTTATTCTATTCACTTTAAAACAATCGTTCAGTCACTCAAATCATTCGGTTAATCTATTCGTCTTAAAACAATCGTTCAGTCACTCATATCAGTTGGTTATTCTATTCACTTTAAAACAATCGTTCGGTCACTCAATCATTCGGTTAATCTATTCACCTTAGAACAATCGTTCAGTCACTCGAATCATTCGGTTAATCTTTTCACTTTAAAACAATCGTTCAGTCACTCAAATCATTCCGCTAATCTATTTACTTTAAAACAATCGTTCAGTCACTCGAATCATTCAGTTAATCTATTCACTTTAAAACAATCGTTCAGTCACTCGAATCATTCGGTTAATCTATTCACTGTAAAAGATTCGTTCAGTCACTCAAATCATTCGGTTCTTCTATTCACTTTAAAACAGTCGTTCAGTCAGTCAAATCATTCGGTTAATCTATTCACCTTGAAACAATCGTTCAGTCACTCGAATCATTCGGTTGATCTTTTCACTTTAAAACATTCGTTCAGTCACTCAAATCATTCTGTTATTCTATACACTCTAAAACAGTCTTTCAGTCACTCAAATCACTTCGTTAATCTATTCACTTTAAAACAATCGTTCAGTCACTCAAATCATTCGGTTAATCTATTCACTTTAACACAATCGTCCAGTCACTCAAATCATTCCGTTAATCCCTTCACTTTAAAACAATCGTTCAGTCACTCAAATCATTCCGTTAATGTATTCGCTTTAAAACAATATATAGATCAGTTGGTTATTCTAATCACTTCAAAACAATCGTTCAGTCACTCAAATCATTTGGTTATTCTATTCACTTTAAAACAATCGTTCAGTCACTCAAATCATTCGGTTAATCTATTCACCTTAAAACAATCGTTCAGTCACTCATATCAGTTGGTTATTCTAATCACTTTAAAACAATCGTTCAGTCACTCAAATCATTCGGTTAATCTATTCACTTTAAAATAATCGTTCAGTCACTCGAATCATTCAGTTAATCTATTCTTTTTAAAACAATCGTTCAGTCACTCGAATCATTCGGTTAATCTATTCACTGTAAAAGATTCGTTCAGTCACTCAAATCATTCGGTTCTTCTATTCACTTTAAAACAGTCGTTCAGTCAGTCAAATCATTCGGTTAATCTATTCACCTCAACTCACCAGTTTAGAATACTCAGGCACCACAGTTTTGGCATACTGTCTGGGATCTCGGCCACAGTCATAACCCGCAAGTACCTGGAACGTAGAGTTGTGATGAATGAACCCTCCTCTACATCGCTTGAGATATTTGTGAACAAACGCTTTTTCTAACGGTTTCAGACAAAAGAATTTTCTTTCAACGAGATACAGATTATTCTTTGGTGACCTATCACGGCCATGTATTCGAAAACTTGTCCAGTTTGCTTGATCAAAATATAGTATCTCTAGATCGACAGATGTTGAAGGTAAGGAGTTATGGTAAGACACCCAAAACTAAAAACTTCAAAATGTAGCCTTTACATTTTGGTAAATTTTTGGTACATTTTTATATATATTTACATTAAATATGAGGATATATTAATCAAATGGAAAATTAAAAATATACATGTATTCGGAAATAAATTGAACTGCTTGTTTCTATTAGCTTGGAAATGACCGCCGTCCTGATCTACCTACCTCCAGCAACAGAGCGCAGTCGGCTACAGTTTTCGTCATGGGTCCAAGGTGATCCAAGGTTGTCTCCATTGACATAGCTCCGGTATAGGGGACAAGACCAAATGTGGGCTTCAATCCCACAATGCCACACCAGCTGGCTGGGATCCGGATGGACCCTCCTTGGTCTCCGCCAAGCGCCATATCGACCTCACCTGATGCAACCTGTAACATGTGCTTGTCTCGTGTGAGGGATATCTTAATGTATACTGTCTTCAGTACTCCTTGTCACGTGAGGCAAACGGTGTTTGTTTGTTGTTTGCGACGATCTGTAAATAATCGAGTCTGGACCAGTCAATCCAGTGATTGACATCATGAGCATCGGTCAGAGCAATTGGGATACGACCACATGTGTGAACCAAGTCAGCAAGTCTGACCACCCGATGCCGTTAGTCGCCTCTTACGACAAGCATTAGTTGCTGAACACCAATTCTAACCCGGATATTCACGGGTCTGCAAACAATGCCACAATCCTTTCCACTTTCGTGGGCAAAAGTCGATTACCGCTGTACATCATGCGCACATATCTATGAATTACTGTTAAATAGAGATGATACGAGGTGTCCACCAGAAGGTGAGGCTACCCTGCCTCGTCGGTTACACCATTCTTCAACACACACAAAAGCAAATCAACAGAAAACTTAAGCCACTCATGGAAACATATCGTGCAAAACAGGGATTGCATTCTTTGTGTCACTGACTAGATATGGAGATTTGCTCCACATGTCAACCGGTGAACATTTTGAAACACTATCGAAACCATCCGGTGCCAAGGTAAAATGCATTCACCGTCTCACACGACACGTACCAGAGCCCCGCTGCCAGAGCTGGACCCCCCTGTGGTCCTTGTCTCGTCAAGTGGGTTCCTCACAGGTCCAGCATCACAGGTGAAACTCCAACCACTCAAACACAGGTGTTCACAGTTAGCTTTTCCCACGATTCTGCCACCTGGTGGAAATAGAATCCTTTTAGACAGTGAGTGAGTTTAGTTTTACGCCGCACTCAGCAATATTCCAGCTATATGGCGGCGGTCTGTAAATAATCGAGTCTTGACTAGACAATCCAGTGATCAACAGCATGAGCATCGATCTGCGCAATTGGGAACCGATGACATTAGTCAACCAAGTCAGCGAGCCTGACCACCCGATCCTGTTAGTCGCCTCTTACGAAAACGCATGGGTAACTGAAGGCCAATATTCTACTCCGGATCTTCACGGGTCCCTTTTAGACAGAACAGACGAGATTGAATTCTATCGAACACTGCTACTGAGTGGAAACAGTAGATCTGGTGTCGACTGCCACGAGTTCAAATTCCCATCGGTCCCTGAATTACCGAACTGGCTCCGTGGTTTAGTGGTTAGAGTGTTCGCCCGGAGAGCGGAAGGTCGTGGGTTCGATCCCCGGCCGCGTCATACCAAAATAAATTGAAATATGGTACTTGTTGTTCCGTGCCTGGCGCTCGGCATTAATGGGTAAAACAAGGACTGTCGGGTAGAAGTCAGTGTAATGTGTCTGGTATCTTAGTGAGCTAGCACTATAAAACCAGCTTAAGTCTGAGCTAGAACAAACAGCCACACATACACACGCAAGCACGTTGTCATATGAGCGAAATATTCTTAAGTACGACGTTAAACCCCATTTCACCTCACCTCACCTCACCTCACCTCACCTCACCTCACCTCACCTCACCTCACCTTGACTTACCGAGCTGTGTTTGTGACTTGTGGATGAATGATCAACATGGGTTTTTATTAAATATATTTGATGGCTTGAAGATGGGAGGTTTCCAATGTTTGAAAGATTTGATAATTACCGGCATCTAGGATTCTGGTGACTACAGTAGCGTCAAACTCTGGAGTGTATCCTTCCAGGATTTTACTTCCGTTCATCATCGGAACCCCGGCTACGGCTATGTTGTCCTTGATGGCGAACGTTTTACCTGCCAATTTCCCCGTGTCGGCGCCTTTGATGTCACAACGCCAGTACCTGAAAATCAGATTTACACCTTTTGTTTTCACACTGTCTAGTTTAAACGGGATTTATTATTAGTAGGTACACCGTTAGCATTTGTACTCATGTCAAAACAGCACACGTGGAAGACAAGTAATCCCAACATAAATATGTATATTACCAAGCATTATATGGATTGTTCTCTTGCACGGGTCTGTATCCTGGGGTTCGAGGATAACTGACCGGAAGTGATGGCTGCGCAAGCTGTGCGACTCGCTGGAGTTCACTGGCAAAGTACTTCATCTCCTCTGTAAACATAATGTAATGACGTTCAAACCGAAACATGAGTCTCATTAATCAATTCAGACAATGACCTACTTTTTAGCCAATCAGATAATCTAGAAACCAACCAATTTAGAATTTGATATCGGTTTTGCGATAAATTAATGTTATACAATTAGAAGCGACCAGACTAATACGTAATCATAGGGATGGCACAAACATGTACACGCTACAAAGGAAAGTTAAATGTTCACCTTGGCCCATCTTGCCCCAAGGTCTGGTACACGTTATAAAGGAAAGTTACATGTTCACCTTGGCCCATCTTGCCCCAAGGTCTGGTACACGTTATAAAGGAAAGTTAAATGTTCACCTTGGCCCATCTTGCCCCAAGGTCTGGTACACCTTATAAAGGTAAGTTAAATGTTCACCTTGGCCCATCTTGCCCCAAGGTTTGGTACACGTTATAAAGGAAAGTTAAATGTTCACCTTGGCCCATCTTGCCCCAAAGTCACGTACTCGTTATAAAGGAAAGTTAAATGTTCACCTTGGCCCATCTTGCCCCAAGGTTTGGTACTCGTTATAAAGGAAAGTTAAATGTTCACCTTGGCCCATCTTGCCCCAAGGTCTGGTACACGTTATAAAGGAAAGTTAAATGTTCACCTTGGCCCATCTTGCCCCAAAGTCACGTACTCGTTATAAAGGAAAGTTAAATGTTCACCTTGGCCCATCTTGCCCCAAGGTTTGGTACACGTTATAAAGGAAAGTTAAATGTTCACCTTGGCCCATCTTGCCCCAAGGTCTGGTACACGTTATAAAGGAAAGTTAAATGTTCACCTTCGCCCATCTTGCCCCAAGGTCTGGTACACGTTATGAAGGAATGTTAAATGTTCACCTTAGCCTATCTTGCCCAAAGGTCTGGTACACGTAACAAACACGTTGGCAGAGAGGTCAAAGGTTCAAATGAATTCGAACAATCAACGGAACACGTTGTACAAGTCACTTTAAATGGACATGCATCAGATATAATTTTGGTGCCCGATGCATCAAAATTTGAATTATTCTGCACATGTTTCACCATGAGTTCACGCTCTTGGAATCTTGGAGTTGACGCATCAAAGGCATGTAATGATTTTCGATGCGTCATATTTTGACTTCAATTTCGTGCGCCGACACGGGGAAATTGACAGGTAAAACGTTTGCCATCAAGGACAATATATTTCCTTGGGGTGTTTTTTGTCTGTTGAGCATTATCTCTTCGCGAACAACAGACACGAAAGGGCATGTTGTATCATTATGTGCATCCTAACATATAATATTACGTTAATGATAACGCCCCCTTGTATCAATGATGTGTCGACCATATCGGTATTACGTTAATGATAACGCCCCCTTGTATCAATGATGTGTCGACCATATCATATTACGGTAATGATAACGCCCCCTTGTATCAATGATGTGTCGACCATATCGGTATTACGTTAATGATAACGCCCCCTTGTATCAATGATGTGTCGACCATATCGGTATTACGTTAATGATAACGCCTCCTTGTATCAATGATGTGTCGACCATATCGGTATTACGGTAATGATAACGCCCCCTTGTATCAATGATGTGTCGACCATATCGGTATTACGGTACTGATAACACCTCATTGTATCAATGATGTGTCGACCATGCTGGTTATTACGGTAATGATAACGCCTCCTTGTTTAAATGATGTGTCGACCATATCGGTATTACGGTACTCATAACACCTTCCTGTATCAATGCTGCGTCGACCATATCGGTATTACGGTACTGATAACATCTCCCTGTATCAATGATGTGTCGACCATATCGGTAATACGGTACTGATAACGCCTTCCTGTATCAATAATGTGTCGTCTATGCTGGTTATTATTGTAATGATAACGCCTCCTTGTTTCAATGCTGTGTCGACCATGCCAAATATTACGGTACTGGTAACACATCCCTGTATTAATGGTGTGTCGACCTTGTCTGGTATTACGGTACTAATAACACCTCCCTGTATCAATCCTGAATCGACCATACAGGGCATAACGGTACTCACAACACATTTCTGTATCAATGCTGTGTCGACCACAGTGGAAGCCCTCTAAACCGGCACAACCCCACTTTATTCATAGGTTTATTATCATGATTAAATCCCCTCATCATCAATTCCAGGCCTCATATTTGTTGTCTTTCCTTCACAAGGCAGAGGAAACACACCTACACAGATCGTGTGTTGACCACACCTCTGCTATGAAACTGACTACACAAAAGGTATAATTTTGATCGTACCTACCCTGTTACGGACCACACCTACCTCCTACCGCCTGAAGATCGTCATCGGTGCATTGTAGCCTCATCTCCTCGGACAGCCTGGTCAGCTCGGCCAGGGACGGACACGCCACAGCTGGGGACTGGTACCGACCCTTTCCTATGGAAAACATCAATATGTTTACTGACCAATACTGATGAGTTAAATGTAAGGATTTTGACCTCACAGTTCTCACTAAATACCATGGGATATAGATCTTACGTGTATGCCTAAGTTCTTCTTTTATGTTTCCCGCAATTCGTCAGTTTATTTCTTTAAAACCAATAGTATTAACACATTAGTATTAATCGAGCGTGTGGGTCATACTGATTTTTCGAAACGATATTTATGAAACAGTTTGTATGAAGTGTGTTGTACCCTTGTACCTCTGGCTGTACCCTTGGGGTTGAAGTAGTGTAAAATAGTTGTCCTCATTCAAGGTATGTTTATTATTTGTTAGATTGATTTAGGCTAAATTTGCTGATAATCGCCAAAACTAATCTAGAAGGATTATTTAAATCCTGCTTGTGTTTATACGGTAGCAAAGGTATTGTAAGTCCCCATGGTCCCTGGTATGGTGATCTACCTTCAGTTGCTGGCGATCTATAGCCTGTTTTCATATTTTGTATCGTCCGAATATGCTGTTATTTTAACGTTACATGCTAGTTGTAATGCTAATGTTATGTTCTAATTTTATTATGTCCTTTAACGACGGGTTTTCTAATATACATATATTCCTTATCAATGTCAAATTTGGTCTCGTCACGATATGGCTGAAATATAGCCGATAACTCACTCACTCACTAAGTCCCCATGGTCCCCAGTAAGTGATCTACCTTTAGTTGCTAGCGATCTGTATCCCCTAGTTACATTGTGTTGTTAAGTATAGAGATGTGTTTGTAAGTAAAGGTTACATACACTTTTTAAACGACATCTGTGACAGTCCAGTTAATTTACAGTCCATTGAAGACAGGAGTGTATATTAACTACATCCATTCATTGTGTATGTAATTTTTTCTCGTCACGATAGGGCTGAAATACTGCCGATGTGACTCTGAACTCACTCACTATGACCCTCCGGAAAACAAAACATCACAACATGGTCAGGCCAACACGAAATTAATCTCTTTTTCTACAATACATTTCGGAAATGAACCAAAAAGACATAACTGTCTCGCAGTATTCTAAGTGCTGTTGATATAAACACATAACACTAAAGTTTTCTTCAGAACTGTTGAATGAAAATCAGAATATACAGCTATAGCTAGATAGTATATGGTCTGTCACGTGACATATTTTATCAACTTAATGTTACTAAAACAAGAAGATACATATGTGATTCTATAAACATATAATTCTATCATACACGTCCTCTTGGGTTGTCAGAATGATCCGTTGTGTGTTGAGACAAATCTCTGTAAATGAGTACTTATGTTTAAAGGTTGAATGGTGTTAAACTTTTGTAAGAAATGGATCAATGAATTAACATATATAATGACTCACAGCACTGACTGATGGGCACATTTTATAAGGGCTAAATCTTTTATTTCAAACTATGATGACTGGTATTTATGCTGCAACCGACTAATTGGATAATAGGTGTGTGGTACATTAAGTATGCGTCAGAAACAATATCAATTTAAAAACAAAATGAAATGGGTGAAGAACTGCTGATCAAAACTTACTATTCATAGATATAATTAAAGGTTGCATTCTACACAGAATTTCTTCAATTGTCAGGGATGTGTCATAATCATACATTTGCGATAAAGGTCTTCCAGGGGATACAGGTCCGTTGGTTGGAGGTGTATCTCTGATTCTTTTAACCTTGAGGTCGGTGGTAGTATGAGAACTATTTGTTAAATTTGAATGCGGCAATAGTTGAAAAATTGCCGTCGGAAGTAACATAAGGGCTGATATATAACGTGAGTTTACATTATTTCATAGATGCTATGACACCCGAGACTTACACTGTCTCGTGTTCTGTCGTAGGAAATGCTGTGACAATATACCGATTTTTCATGGCGTTTTCCCGTTATCTTCTATCGTGTCAATTCGTATTGCGCTTGGAAATTAAACAAACTGTGGACCTGCAACCAGTGAGCTACCAGTGGACGACCGCCTTTGACCGGTGGCCAAAAAAACTACAAAAAGTGATAAAGCTCTCCAAAAATAAAGAAAGTGCCAGTTTTGAAGAACTGACTTTGTTGTATTCTGATCCAATGTGACATTTAAAGAGGCTCTATTAAAGGTTTTAGCATAGCATAATTATTCCATATAGTTTCCTTATGTTTAATGATATATGAGCGGTCTAATATTGAGAAAAGAGGATTCTCACAATAAGAAAAGCCTCTTTTTATGGTCTGGGTACTGTAGGAGTGTCATTTTCTGTCCCCAGCTTGAAAGAAGATGGCAAACCTGGGTTTTTTTGGTTTTACTTTTTTTTCACCCTCCCGCCCCTCGTCAGCACCAGTTTGCAGATGAGAAACATAAAAATGTGGATGGTCTTACACATATTTAATCAACTGAAGTAATCTTTAAATCGCTAATACATACTAACAATAAGTTCATTGTTCATAAACATACATGACATCCTGACCTCAAACGACCTTGTGCGGGGACCACATTTGACGAGGGACAGCCACATACCTATAGTCAACATATGGCCTGTTAGCGTAACAGAGTTGTGAACAAACGGAGAATGTACATGTATCATCTAAAGTGGGTAAATATTTACAAAAAGGTACCAAACTGGACGGGTAACAAAGCTCAGGATCTTGTGGAAATCACTGAGGTCATAGCAAGAACAAAATTATTTAATACCAAATTTATACAATCCCCTACCCATAGAACCCCAATGCCTACACTTGCACAAGTCTCTAAGGTATAAATTAATAGTTTAAATGATAATTTCTAAAAAGTAATGAATAAGAGTCGGGGGTACTGTCAGCTTATCTAGACTTGCCTCTCAGAATTACTAATAGTTTACATCCATGGGCTTAGCATTCAGTACAGCCTTGGAGCGAGGCTACCCCTTGCCATGCACTACCACTCTTCCATACACCATGCACAACCACCCTCCCCCAGCGTCCTACATACTACACGCCGCTATGTATAGACTATAATCTTGAACTCTATTTCGTCCTACATAAATCTGTATTGATATACATGCCTAAGTTCTAAATTCTGTATCATGTAGGTAATAGACGTCTCCAAACATTAATGTCTGAAATACATACAACATATACACATGCAATGTTTCATATTCACTCACACAAGTACCTACCTTCCGCCATAGTTTAGATAGCGCGTTGAACAGGTCACCTGAAAGGTGAAGGCCGTCCACCTGCTGGGCGGAATACAATACACAGTAAAATATCGTAGTGATTATGATGTCACAGATATATGTGAATTCACTGTTTTACATAGATATACGTGTGCTGAATATACAGGTTGCAAATGAAAGATAAATATTGTATGGTGTAACAGAGCTAGCAACGCGGAAGTAAGAACTTAGTGCATGTGTAGAATAGACATAATATATCAATGTACACAAGCCTATTGCCGGGAAAGCGGGAGTCCCGGAATGACGGTCAGATGACCCGACAGGGATATCTAGTGAGGTACGAACGAATAGTATTCAGTCTGGTTATCGTGATCTGCTACGCTACGCTTTGACACTGACCCCGGTAAGGTCTGCACAATGGCGGCCTTCACTACTGGGCGACACGCCCTATATTTACTACAGAAAAATCCGAGAACTGGTGGTTAGAATTTTCTTTATATAGCATTTTGCATCGATACTATGTAAACGTCACCTGAAGAACGCCCATGGTTACTTTGAGAGCACAAAACGTTATTTAAGCAGTTTAGAGACTCGCAAGTCGTCGTTACAAGGGCGAAATGTAAACAATGAAGCACATCCCATTTTCAACACCGACATGTGAGTTGATATTTCGTGTCAGCTCGCTATTATCACGAAATTGTACACACAAAACATGGATCTGAACGACCACATTAATTAAATATTGCTACCACTTTCATGTTAGCATCCACCCCTCCCGGATATACGATTCAGTATGTGTGCCCCTTGATGAGGTAGAATACAGCTGCTAGATGTACAACTTCTGTGTCCTTAATAGTATTCAGTCCCCATTCAGCACCCTATATTAAAACTTTGGCATAAACTGTTGAAAAACGCTGTCAAAAGTTTAAATACTGACAATGATCGACTGAAATACCTAGCTCTGCTACGTTGTGACAGAACCATTCTTTCATGTGTTTAAGTTTCACTTTACTGTCCAAATATTCTCAAAACAAGCATCAAGTCCTATACACTATACATAAGCGTGTTACATAAAACCTTCGCGTGTGAATGCCAGTTTTCATCAGAGACATTTTTTTCATAAAAGATTAAAAGCCATAGTTTCATTCAAATACACGCAGTTCGATGGCCCCATTACAATGAACCTGAAGGTAAGGCTGTGTGCATGAGGGTGATAAATTACTGAAAATAGAGGGTCATACGTTTTGGAATTAAATTACTCTCACGAACATTAACTGTGTTTTCAAAATTGTATTTTCAGTTTTAATGGTTTCAGTATCGGTTGGGACGTTTAATACTGAGATTCGGCATTCAAATTGTTATGTTTGTTTTTTTGTAATTCAATTAATCAATATGCTGAGACGGTTCGATGTTTGATATGTTTTAATATGTACCTTGTTTTGATTACTTAAATTAACAATAGGAATTTATCCATCAGGTATGTCTGTTTTTCCAGAGTAGTAATTAGGATGCAAAACGCTGGCAGCTGCTGCATGTGTTAATGTGCTGATATCCATATGGACAAAACAATAATGGTGCTTGGTTCACAGATCCGCCGACCTGAATACCGTCTCCGCCATGCCCGTGGCTTTGACCCAACGGTCCACCCAGGTGACAACCCTGAACATGTACAGGGCGTCATGGAAATCGACGCTTTTAAACGTCTTTGGAATATGCCCATACACAGCTGAAGAAAAACCCTGCTTACAAACCCGATCTTGTCCAGTTTGCTAAAGCCACTGAAATTAGATATGTTACCGTACTTTCTGTCACATTTGATAGCAATGTGATTGACAAGATTCAGGAATAGCTTGATAAAATGCGGACCACGTCTTTCATATGTCTCGCTTACATTCTACGCAGTCCTACTTCCCTTTGTTGTTTTTAGTCTTGGTTTGTAGGATATCATAAGAGGCGACTGACAGGATCAGGTGGTCAGATTCGCTGACTTGGTTGACACATGTCATCGTAACCCATGCTCATGATGTTGATCACTGAATTGTCTGGTCCAGACTCGATTATTGACAGACCACCACCATATAGCTGGAATATTGCTGAGTGCGGCCTTAGACAACAAACAAAAAGCAAACATCATAATTATCATCGCTATCAAAATATTGTATTCCGACCATATTAAAATTGTAAGCATATGTTTATTAAATATTATGAAATGCTCACGATGCCAGGCAATGGTGAGACGGTGAGACGATGGCATCTCGAACCAACAGGGGCGGTGGGGTAGCCTTGTGCTTAAATGGTGAGACCATGAGACGATGGCATCTCGAACCAACAGGGGCGTTGGGGTAGCCTTGTGGGTAAATGGTGAGACGGTGAGACGGTGAGACGATGGCATCTCGAACCAACAGGGCGTTGGGGAAGCCTTGTGGTTAAATGGTGAGACGGTGAGACGATGGCATCTCGAACCAACAGGGGCGGTGGGATAGCTTTGTGGTTAAAGTGTTCGCTCGTCACGCCAAAGGCCCGGGTTCGATTCCCCACATGGGTACAATGTGTGAAGCCCATTTCTGATGTCCTCCACCGTGGTATTGCTGATGTATTGCTAAAAGCGGCGAAAAACCATACTCACCCACTACTCAACTAGGCTTGTTGCCACAGTGCTGGTTGCAAATGCCTGCATCGACGTGGGTTTTTCTTCATACATCGTTACCGAGTGACACGTCACCCACCGAACATAGAGCGTTACGTTTATAATACCTTTTACCTTCAGTTCTACCTGGCTAAGCTACTCCCAGGACATGACATGAAGCTCTTGATTATCGATTGTTTTGGCAGTGTGAACTTCCCACAGCGTTTGTGGAAAGGAGCATCCCCGGGAATCGACATCGGCTGAGAATTGACATCACGTGACGTAAATGGCTATTCATTGATTCATTCAACAATTCACCACTGCTCAGTAATTTAAATACACATTTGCTCTCAAAAACACTAATTAAAAGAAACATCTAGAGCTATGTACATAAGTATAATATGCAATACCTCAGCGAAATTTGTTATGGTGCCAGCCAAACATCATAACCTTCAGATTTACATTTGGTTACCACGGCCACAGTTACTAACGACTTTTTTCTATATGTGTTTAGGATACGGTTGTCAACAGCAGTGGAACTCACCAAACAGGTGGAGAACGACAGTTCTAGAAGACATCAGACATCTTGTGCTGCTACACGGGTGAGTGAAACATGATGCCAACTTTTCAATTTGGTGCGATTTTTTTAATATTTTTAAGCCAAACGTATTTATGAAACATTCTAATGTATACTGTCCCTCATACTCATGCTCACTCAGCAATATTCCAGCTACATGGCGGCGGTCTGTAAATAATCTAGTCTGGGCCAGGCAATCCAGTGATCAGCACCATGAGCATCGATCTACGCATTTTGGATGCGATGACATGTGCCAACCAAGCCTGACCACCCGATCCCATTAGTCGCCTCTAATAACAAGCGTGGGTTTGCTGAAGATCAATTCTAACCCGGATTTTCACGGGTCGCATTCACAATGGGGAGAAATGGGCACTTTTAATGGTCATATTTAATCTGCAAACGTCCATAACAGAACCGGGCACGTGTTCTCCGAGCTGCTTGCGGATTAGCTAAGATACATAGCGGTCACTGACATGAACGCTATGCAGCACCTCCATATGCCCCAATGGTGGAAATCCTTTGTCGCACTTTCGCGCACTCGTTACGATTTTTGCGCACGAAAAAACTTATATGAATTACTTCTTTGTACTTATACCTACACGTGCGCCCTAGTTTCGTTATCAAAATATCCAAAAATATATATTTACAAGCCATCAAACATCTCAGTCGATCGCTCACATATGAGAGGGGCCATTTTGAATCACGTGACCTGTGACGCGAAGGGGATATCCCTCCCAAAAATAGTAACACACGTGTTCCATACCTCGTTGCTTGTTGACAACACATTTTCATACATTTTAGGCAATTGAAACGATTGTATGGAGATTTTCGTTTCCAATCTAGACTGACTGACCACCCCTGCTTTTTCAACAGCTGTTTTCAAAGGAATTGCTGGTGAGTTTTCAATGCTTCATATAATATTAGATTATTGCTGTCACCTTCACAGTTCCATGGGCGTCTCTGTACTACTCCTGAATATTTGCCTAAAAAAACACAGTTTACTAATTGAATTTAGGACTTAAATAAGTAATGAGTTCACGAATTAATTATCTATAAATTTCATGTATACCCAGAAACCGTAAATATTTCTCAGTTCACAACTCTCCTACATTGTATAATATTTTAAATATTTCCATGTTGTATTAGGTCTCAAGCACCAGCTACAAACCTTGCCCAAATCATCTTTTCATTTCCATATTAGCAACCAAGTGGCCAAAAAGTGTTATTTGTCATCATGAATTATAAACAAATAAATAAAAATCGTTGAATGAGGGGATCATTCAAATCACAGCACAATGCCACATATCATACTTAAACTCTTGTGCATACACCATTGGACAGAAGACTTTTATTTGTTAGGTCAACTGAAGAAAATTCATTTGCAAAAATTACAGTACCTCTTATCGTTTGACAGCAAAAATAGCAGGCTTTCCAAATTATCAATGAAGTGTTAGTTAGAAAGTCTGCTTTTCAAGGTGCAATTAGATGTTTATTGAGAACATTAACAATGATAAGGATATGAAATTGTGCATGAAGTTTATTCATGTTAAATTAAAGTGATAATTAATAATTAACATTGATATGCACTTTATTTACTGGTAGTCAAGGTTGAAAGTTGAGAGAAGAAACCATGGATGACACTGTCTGTTGCCCATTGCAAGGGCAAGTTCAAGAGAAAAACAAAGGGATAGAAGAGATATAGCTTTGTGTTTGACGACATGTCTATTTTTTTGTGAAACTCACTGCTATAACTTATCAAAACCAGAGTCATCAATAGATGACAAATCCCCCCAGGCTCAAGAAATTTGAAAGAACAAATCATCTGACAGTTACTGATAGTTCAACTTGATTGTTTTTACTTAGTCCAAATTGTTTCCATGGAAATCATGAAAAATATAAATACTAAAACTCTGCAAATAACAAAAGGCGCCACTTCAAGATCTGTCTCATATATCTGCTACGTTTTGTTGAAAGATAATGAAAGGTTTTCGATTTTTGCTCCGGAAAAGAAGCCCACCCCTACTTTTTGAGACTGAGTCCAAATCGTTTCCATTGAACCTATAAAAATAAAAATGTCAAAAATCTGTAAATAGCCAAGGCACCACTTAAGGTTCTGATTGATATTTATACCAATTTGTTGTGAAACATATTGAACAGTTTTACAGAAAAGAACACTACCACCAATTTCAGTCAAAGTCGAAATTGTTGCCATGGAAACACACACAAAAATATTTTATACAGAAATCCCAAACTACCAAAAGGCACCAGTACACCACCAGATCTTTCTATGTGCCAAGTTTGGTGAAGAAACAGTGAACGGTTTTGAAGTTCTGCTCCGGAAAAGACGAATGTGCACGGACGGACGGGCGGAGCGCATTTGAAAAAATTGACATTTGGCTTTGTGCTGTAATTTGAATGATACTTCCCCTTTTAACAATTGCTTTCTAGATGTATCCCCTTGTTTTAGTATTTGTTCATAATTCATGATGAAAAACACTGTCCCTTGATGTAATCTAATCTCCTATCCAAGGAGGAAATAAATGTGATGATGAAAGTAGGAGAAATGTGAAATGAGAAATATTTAAGGTTATATGGTACAAATGAAATTTATAGATAATTGATTTGTGAACTCGTTAATTATTTAAATTCTAATAAGTCTTATTAGTAAACTGTGTTTTGTAGGCAAATATTCAGGAGTAGTACAGAGACACCCATGGAACAGTGAAGGTGACAGCAGTAATCTAATATTATATGAAGCATTGAAAACTCACCAGCAATTCCTTTGAAAACAGCTGTTGAAAAAGCAGGGGTGGTCAGTCAGTCTAGATTGGAAACGAAAATCTTCATACAATCGTTTTAATTGCCTAAAATGTATGAAAATGTGTTGTCAACAAGCAACGAGGTATGGAACACGTGTGTTACTATTTTTGGGAGGGATATCCCCTTCGCGTCACAGGTCACGTGATTCAAAATGGCCCCGCTCATATGTGAGCGATCGACTGAGATGTTTAATGGCTTGTAAATATATATTTTTGGATATTTTGATAACGAAACTAGGGCGCACGTGTAGGTATAAGTAAAAAAGAAGTAATTCATATAAGTTTTTCGTGCGCAAAAATCGTAACGAGTGCGCGAAAGTGCGACAAAGGATTTCCACCATTGGGGCATATGGAGGTGCTGCATAGCGTTCATGTCAGTGGACGCTATGTATCTTAGCTACTTGCGGATGAGAAGCTGAAATCTTAGCTCCTTGACCAAACCTGACCTGTCGGCCATCCGTATATTTTGTATGTTTCTCATCTCAAAACTCAACCAGAAAGAGAGCGGGCGGGGGCGGCATTTGGTTTTCACTAATTGTGTAATTTCATATAAAAAATATGGTAAAATTAATTTATGATGTAGATAGAGACGTTTTTCTTTGGAAACATTTTATAAAATGAAGACGAAAAAGGAACAAACTGACCTAGGTTTTATGTATAATGGTGATGGTACCTTTTTTATCACATCTTTGCATACATGTTCTAAAACGTTGGCGAT
Organism: Haliotis rubra; assembly: GCF_003918875.1. Taxonomy (NCBI): domain Eukaryota; kingdom Metazoa; phylum Mollusca; class Gastropoda; order Lepetellida; family Haliotidae; genus Haliotis; species Haliotis rubra. The sequence continues at coordinate 4,116,431 of NW_025765447.1, forward strand.
GGAAACACTGTTCTCTCCTTTCAACCTAATGTCGACCATTGTTTTTTACATCAAACATTTCCAGTTGACCTAAGATGCTCCTGCTGTAAAGTGCAGAAGGAATCACTGTCACACATGGTATACTTGGCATTATACTTCTTAGTAAAGTACAGATGCTAGTACTTTTGTTGGGTTGCGACTCATCCGGGATTCGAACCCACACTCTCAGAGTCAGGCACCTAATCGCCAGCGCGCAAAGCCAGCGATCAACCGCACTCAGCCACCGTGGCTTCCACACAAAATTGATGGCTTCCACACAAAATTGAAGTCTGACAACTAGTAGTCTAGATCACGGACTTTGTGTACCCGTCTGACAAGTGTAAATAGGCACGATTTTGAAAACCGGACGTTACTACTTTACCGAACTTGGTACATAGGCTGATTTAGTAAGAAACTGGCGCATTTCGATATGTAGGGGTCGAGTTCCCATTGCAACAACCATAAGGTTCTAAATGACAGTTGTTCTTGTTTCCAGTGCAGATCTTGAGGACAAGAGGGCAATCCAGTTTAAATGTTCAATATCATATTTCTTTGCATATGTCATTCTGTTCAAGATCAATGGGCTGGGGCCTATGGATGACTTTGTCTGTATGTGTGTTTATTGGACTTACAGTGAAACATATTGACACTTTTAATTATAACATATAGACATTGTGTCTAGTCACAGCACCGCAGGGTGTGGATATATTGAGAAGTGTAATCTCAAATATATCATGGTACATTTGACCGATTTCAAAACTGCCTTGCGTATTCATAGCATTGGCCATGGTACTCGTGCAAATGTACACTTGTCAGTGGTTTACGTAGTCTACAGTACAAGATCCATGAGTGTAAAGTGGTGGTGGCTGAATGGGTCAGGTCGCTTACTGTGTGGGCTGTCGGTACCATACCTGACTCTGAGGTGGAACTCGATACAAAAAAAAACGTACTAGAATCTGTTGTGTAATTTTCAGGGAAGGTGTAATCCCATATATAATGCGCGTTTCAATAAATCCTTTATTTGGATGCAATGTCTTTGTCTTAACCTTCATTCACGATCCGGGAATGAATGAGCCTTCAGCAACCAATGCTTGTCGTAAGCGGCGACTTACGGGTTGACATATGTCATCGTATCCCATTTGCGTAGGTCGATGCCAATGATGTTGATTTGTCTGATCAGACTGCCGCCATATAGCTGGACTATTGGTGGTCGAGGCGTTAAAAACAAAAACAAAAACAAAACCAATTTTATTCACACTGTTATTCTCTCGGGAAAAAATCATTGTGAATGAGAGACAATACTTTCTTGCACACAAATGTACATATTCATGCACTGTGTTGTGTCTTTTCAGTGATCTCGAGCCTCTAACTGAACACAATGGGCGTGTGCGGTTCTCAGCTTGCTAGAGGTAAGTTATGTGTTAAACCATGCTAATACATGTTTGTGCTGTCATTCCAGCAATATTCCAGCTATATGGTGGCGGTCTGTAAATTGTCGAGCCTAGACCAGGCAATCCAGTGAGCAAAAGTATGATCATCGATCTACGCAATGGGATATGATTACATGTGTCCCAACAAGTCAGCGAGCCTGACCACTCGATCCCGTTAGTCGCCTCTTACGACAAGCATGGGTTGCGGAAGCCCAGTTCTAAGCCGAATTATGGGTATCATTCGCAAAGCCCAGGTGGTTTCAGTAGTTCTCTAACACATGGCAATGGTACCCTGCTGGAAAAAACATCGAAAATTTATCAGGGTGAATATATTTGTCATACATGCCTCTGATATGGCTTTAACTAAAATTGGTTTTCTAGTTCTCTTGCGTGAGAGCTTTCACGCCTCTTTTAGCAATCCTCCAGCAGTATCACAGCGGGGGATACGAGAAATGGGCTTCTACATTGTACCCATGTGGGGAATCGAACCCGCATCATGGGCTTGACGACCGAACGCTTTAGAAAGATAATGCATAAAGTTTAACTGGTTAAGATAAATTATACGTGTCTGGTGAAAAGGGATTGATGATTAAGGCTCAGTATTTCTAGAGCAACTGTAATCATATATCTAAAACATGTTGTCAGCCATATACACACTTATTCATACTTATATAATAATTGGTCTTCAGCAACCCATGCTTTATCGTAAGAGGCGACTAACGAGATCGGGTGGTCAGGCTCGCTGACTTGGTTGACACATGTCATCGTATCCCAGTTGCGTAGATCGATGCGCATGCTGTTGATCGCTGGGTTGTCTGGTCTCGATTATTTACAGCTCGCATATTGCTGAGTGCGGCGATAAACAACAAACTAGCATTCTTATGCCATTGACTGATATTTCCGGGATCCCTTCTTCACAGAGAAAAGAGTTCCACAGCAAACAGCTTCAAGAAAAGGACACAATTATATCGGATCTGAAGGAAAAGACGAAAACACTTGAAGAAGAGAAACAGAGAATATTGGACAAGAAAGAAACCTTGGAACGGGACGAGATTGGAAAGGATATGCTACTGGAGCAAAAGAATGAGCAGCTTCAACAACTTCGAAGCGAAAACGATTTCCACAGCAAACAGCTTCAAGATAAGGACACAATTATATCGGATCTGAAGGAAAAGACGAAAACACTTGAAGAAGAGAAACAGAGAATATTGGACAAGAAAGAAACCTTGGAATGGAACAAGATTAGAAAGAATATGCAATTGGAGCAAAAGAATGAGCAGCTTCAACAACTTCGAAGCAAAAACGATGTCCTAAGAGCTGAGAGCAATAAATCTCCGACCCTTTTAAAATCCGCTGGAACTATTGCAAAAAAGACGCTAGGATTGTTTGGATACAAATAACAGACTTTCCAGAGCTTCGCCTAATTAATGTTGTGCTGGATTTCAAGAAAAGATATCTGGGTGTTCAACGACGTTGTAGACTGCAAGTTCTATAGTGTGTTATTTCACTCCATAGAATATAATCCGTCAAGTGTAGTATATCGGAAATCTCTGTAGGTTTACGAGACATCACATTTACCATCGATCGACAAATACGCAGTATTGAGTCTGAAACCGTCACGTACAAAATACTGAAAAGTAACTCTCTCCAATTCGCCATAAAATCATCAAGAAAGGAACTTGTAAGGCATGTGATTGGACAAAGTCATCCATGTGTGACCAATTTATTGATCTGGGTGTTTGTTTTGTGTGACCAGCAAAGGATAACGTCTTCATTGTCCAATTTAACCAGCCTTGAAATGTTATCAAGTTAAAATCGTCTTGTTACTTGCTGAAACTATTTTGTCCTAAAATCTTGAAATGTTCCTGAAATGTTCCTGAGACATTAAGTTCTCATTTAGGAACTGAGAGTATAACAGGAACAGGGTATAGTACAATACATGTTCTGCATGATCTAGTTTGTGTGTTTGTTGTTTTACGCCGCACTCAACAATATTCCGGCTAAATGGTGGCGGGCTGTAATTAATCGAGTCTGGACCAGACAATCCAGTGATCAACATCACGAACATCTATCTACGAAATTGGGGTACGATGACATGTGTCAACCAAGTCAACGAGCCAGGGCCTAGATTTTCGAAGTTCTCTTAGCGCTAAGATAATCGTAAGTTAATGTTAATGTATGGCACTTACCACTATCTTAACGCTAAGAAAGCCTCGAAAATATACGCCCAGGCGTGCTCTAGTAGTCGTTACGGCCTGACACAACCATTCATCAATTGGTCAGCCACGACTTAACAAGGAGATATAACACTATCAAAATAGACGCAGAGCTGAGATGAAATCACGCTTCCGATCTGGATGCTTCCACTGTCACACTGAGGAAGTATCTGCTTGTGTATACGTATATAGAGGATACAGTTAAATTAACTGGCATGCATAGCTGTTGACAACATCTCTATATATAGCACTATGTTGCTAATTTAGTTTACTTGGAAAAGCGTTGGCGCGGAGTTAGTGACAATAGACATCCATTTTCCTCGGGAAGATGGTAAAGACGAAGAGCCGAGTTCGATTCTTGAGTGGTTTCAAAAGGTGAAGTCGTTTCTTGGTGTCTTCGACGTGATGGAATAATACTAACATATGTCTCCAAGCAGTGTTAAACTTCAACCACTCACTCATATGTGTATTTGTGTGCTTGTGTGTACGCCAACGCGTGTCCGCGTGACTGTGTGTGTCGTACAGGCGTGTGTTCTTGCATTGGCTCCTTGAACTTGATGGCAGAACGACCAACAAGAAACTCTCAGCTGTTCAAAAGTTCGATGCCGCGTAAAACACTTAATTCATTTTAAAGGATTTCTTTTTCATTTATTGAACTGTTATTTATCGACACTGAAATGTATATTTTGCTGGGAATGTGCATATCTGACCCAGAACAAACAGAATCGTTTGCTTTCAGTATATAATCGTTTGAATTTACCCCAAAATATATGACAGTTCTGGTACATTATTTCTCCCTACTTCAGTTTCGGAGAAGTTCCATGGCAAGTAGAGTAATCAGCTAAGTGTGCTAACATATGGTTTGGAAAGTGATCTATTATGAAAAAAACTGCCAGTGCTTTACAGCCCTGTTTGTTGAAGATATTAGAAGGAAATCCGAACGCTTATGTCTGAACTAAATTCAGGACGAACAAAGTGAGAACTTCATCAGTGTGTTAATGGTCGTTCCTGTAAGATGACCCCGTTTTCGTATCGGATAGTGATACCATATCAAGTATCCTTAGCACTTTCTATGATAAATATACTCAGCAGCAAAACAAACGTCAGTTCGAATTCAAAATTAGATAGGCACTGTAATCAAATCATTACAGAAATGAACATAATGAGCGGATCAAAAACATTTTTGTGTACAATATCTTGACACATCAATGAATAACTCAGCACAATTTCAAGACATTACGTGAACGTTTGCAGTCCATTCAGACTCTTGACTTCAGTATCTAGTGTGACCACCACGAGCGGCAATAACTGCAGCACACACTGTGCATGGAGTGCACCAATCGATTGATGAAGGCCATTGGCACCTGGAACCACACTCTGAGAAAGACCTGGCGCAATAGATCGACTGTGTTCGGCCTTGGTTTGACATTAGTCAGTCTCCTCTGACTATCATCCCAAAGATGTTCAATTGGGTTTAAATCAGGACTAAGGGTTGGCCACTGTATAATGTTCTGCTGTAGGAAGTCCCGTGTAGCTCTGGCAGTATGGGCCCGGGCGTTATCATGCTGGAAAATGTTGTTCCGGTGACGTGCGAAATGTGGTATGACGTGGGGTCTGAGAGCTTGGTCGATGTAGCGCACCGCTCCTCTCCCTGGACCACGATTCTGGAACACCACAGGACCCACTCTCTGGTTCAGGCCTATTCCACCCCATACCATGATGTTTGCACCTCCCCGTGAGTCTCTTTCAATGACACATTGGTCTGAGTAACGCTGGCAGCGTCGTCGCCATATTCTTGTTCTGCCATCTGCAGTTGATACGCCAGACGGACTCTGATCTGTGAACAGAACAGTTCTCCATTGCCTGTATCGCCAGTTTGGGTGTTGTAGGGCAAACTGTAGACGTTCAAGTCGATGACGAGGGGTTAGGATATGTCCACGGTAAGGTCTACGGCAATGGAGGTTCCCGCTGTTAAGACGTCGGCGTACTGTATTAGTACTGATTGGTCTCCCGTGTGTTCCCACTGTCTGGCGTGCTGTTTCGGATGCCTGCATGAAGGGATTCTGTACATGCTGTCACACAACATGGCGGTCTTGTCGTTCTGTGGTCACCCTTGGTCTGCCAGTACGGGGGCGATCATTTGTGGTGTTGGTGTCCCGGAAACGTTGCTGCAGCCTGTATATGGTCCAAACGTTGACTTGGAAGTGATTGGCAACGGCTTGTGCAGTGTGGCCAGCTTCAAGTCTTCCAAGCCCCTGGTTCCTCTGAGCTGTCGTGAGTCGCGGCATCCTGCTGACGTTGTAATGTGAATGTTTCAACCAGGTTTGGGGGTGCATTTTATAGGGCTGGTCCTTGTGAACAGCACATGCAGCATGAGTTGCATGAAAAACATGTAGAACAAAGTACCATCTCCGAGATCAGGTTGCGTTTTTGAGACCATTTTCTGGGAAAGAATGTCTTTGCTCAGGTACAGTTGGAGATGTAATAAATTTACAATCAAGACATGAGATGAGTTTACAGTTATCCGTTTCTGCGACGGAAAATTCCAAACTGATGTTTCTTTTGCTGCCTAGCATACCTTAGCATTCACGGCTGCAAACATAATTTGACCAAACGACATAAGAATCTGCATGTGTATTGTGTATCATTTAAGAGATACACCTCCTGTGTGTTGGAATTTGATACCATAGCGATGCCATATCACATTGTATCCTCAGCGCTTTCTTTGATAAATATATTCACTTTGTTGTACTTTTTAAGGCTGCAAACAGATGAACTCTTGACCTTTTTCACCAAACGACATAACAATCTGCATGTGTACTGTGTATCATTTAAAAGATACATCTCCTGTGTTTTGAAATTTGATGTAGTCCCACTGTTGAGTTATGCCTGTTTGATCAGGCCCTGTTTGATCAGGATCACAACATACCTCCTTGCCCTCAGTCCTAAAACAAGGACCACAGAAAACGTGTGTAAACCATCCAGAGATACAGATTAACATCGATCACCATCAACAGAGACCAGGATTGCTTCTTCCTGTCATCCATATATATCGTTTTATCACATAGATACTCCACTGTAACTCCACTCTGCAGTAAGCCTCCGTGTTGTACCAGGATCCATCGTCAGATTTCTGATTGAAAACTATCATCATGTTAAACAGATTTATCCCTTTGTTACCATTGTTTGTTTGTTGTCATTGTTAGTCTATGTGCATACAAGTCTCAGCTATTATAACTCTTTCTTACCTAGTTATGGAGAGATTTTGTATAATGTACGTGTCTCCCATGAAGAAAATAAACAAGTTAAAAACCATATAACTTCTTTATTCATTTACCATCACTATGTGTGATATATGGTAAAATATGGTTGAATCTATCGTTCTTGGCCATTCGTGGTAATCCGGGACAAGCCGAATAGCGACTCGTGCCCCTCTGGAAGGATTTCATATTGGCGTAGGAACATCAGAACCAATTCAAACAGGAACGATAACTCTATTCCTGTTTGATTCTAATGGTACTAAATATCACCGAAGTACTCATACATTGTATTGTCATTTTTGTTTTTGCTTATTTATTTTAAAGAACAACTAAATGAAAGAGAAAAATATATTTGTAAAAAATATTTCTGACGTAATTATTACCAGATATTCACCTTATATTTTCCAATTATATTTCTTATTAAAAAACCCCGCTACATTAAATCCCAAATCAGAAACTCAAAAAACTGAATATACGTGTAACCTTGCTGTCATACTCCAAGTGGAATATCAAATAAATTCGCTGAAAAATATATGAATGACCACAAAAAGGTCAGACTAAAATATTTCCAGAGAATTGAAATATATGCCCAATGTTAAAGATTAAAGTTAATTAGTTACATACAGATATAATATTATTGTTTAGAAACTCGTAGCGATCTATAATTACATTCCAAAAACTGTTGAAAGCGCACGTACAATCACCACAACAAGCCCGCAAGATCGCCAGAAATACACTCACGTGCGTGTATTTGAATCTCTCATCGTCAATTGCATGATTCTTACCAAAAACTTCACGTTAGACAGTACAATTGTGAAAGCTACGTTCTTAGTACTTTCAATATGACGATACATATTTTTCAACATTTTTTCAACAATAACATGATGCCATAAATACGGAAGCGTCCTAGTGTCACAGTCAAAAAAAAATTATCTCCTAATTAGGACTTAGCCATCTCCTAATTAGGTGATACTATCTCATAATTAGGAGTTACTATCCCCTTATTAGGACTTAGCTATATCCTAATTAGGTGATACTATATCCTAATTAGGACTTAATATCTCCTAATTAGGTGATACTATCTCCTAATTAGGACTTAGTATCTCCTTATTAGGACTTAATATCTCCTAAATAGGACTTAATATCTCCTAATTAGGACTTAAGGATCCTATAATTATGTTATAAAAAGTCAACCAGTAGTCATTTACTTCTTCTGTTTAGGTTTAGCATCTTGGATGAAGTCATGGATGAAAGCATATGCATGTGTTTCATGTTGGGCTTGCAGTATTCAGAAATTGTGTCTTGTTTGGCCCATTTAAATGGCATCATTATTAGCATGAAGACTTTGAAAAGGAAATCAAAACGACTGAAACTGTGTAAGCGAAGACATAATAGTGATATTGTAGAAGTTGCTATGTTCGTAAAATTTAGATCTAAATGTTCCTGGAACCACAGTCCTAAGTACTTGTACGAACTTGCATGAGATACCACCTCCCTGTATTCAGCAAACGTTCGGTGTATCCCCCCTCCGGCCAGGACCCTTAATTCTCAGTGCGATCAATAAATGCCAATTAACACCTCCCTACGCAGGCGGATCTTACGTATGTACATGGCCACGTGCATAGGTCAGTGACCTTGCACAACGTGGCGTAATGTCCCAATGTATAAATAAAACCTGACTGGGATGATCAGTCGGAGAGACAAGATGAGCTGAAGAGACGGGCGCAGATCATCGACAAGAAGCAGGCGGAGTGTGCGGCTCGTCGTGGCGTCGGTCAAAGCTGTCGCCTCACCAACGGCTACGTCGACGATGAAGAATCGCTGTCCGATTTCTACATATGTGTAAGTGACAGAGCGAGTCTCCGCACGGGGAACATTGGCCACTCGGTCTCGGTGTGCGTTCTGTCACGTGATTGCCCTATAACTTGTACCATTTCGACCATTATTCCCCAACCATAATAAACATGGCTGCTGTCTTCAACTCCAAGAGCAAGAGCATCCCCAGTACGTTAGGTTTGATAGGACTGTTTTCATCTCTATATTAAAAGGGACTTGTGGGTTTATTTATGGATCTACAAATGTATTCCATAGTGGAATATATTTTTATTGGCAGACAAATTCTTATCTACCATGCTTCAAAACCACATACAGCCAAGCGGTTCAACTGTTTGTGAAGCTGAGTATGTAGTTTAGATTTCTTTGTTTCTTTGTTCGTTGCTTTACGCCACTTTCAGCAATATGCCAACATTATCATGGCGGGAGCCAACAGTAATGAGCTTCACACATTGTGTAATGTGGGGAATCGAACCCGGGTCTTCGGCGTGACGAGCGAGGGCGGAAACCACTCGCTCCGCCTCCTATAAACATGAACCCGTTTCAACTTGCATCTCGTCTCAGTTGTGAAACTGTCGAGTCTACAACCGTAACGCATGGTCCAGTTTCTTTCCCTTAAAAAACTTGATGTGAAACCAACAACAAAGAAATGTGCTGTACTTAACAAATGTATTCTAAAATTAACTCAGCTAACAAATCAGTAGGTATCATTGTGTCAGTGTGAAAAGCAATAAACACAATGACGGTAATATTCACCTCTCACAGACAGTAATCCAACTTGCAATTGGAAGAATGTGAGTTCACAGGGTATACGTACAGAGTGATCACACAAAATGCTGGTCTTCTCCTGACTTGAGATGTAGTGAGTGAGTGAGTTTAGTTTTACGGCGCCTTTAGCAATGTCCCAGCAATATCGCGATGGGGGACACAAGAAAATAGGCTTCACACATCGTACCCATGTGTAGAATCGAACCCGTGTCTTCGGTGTGACGAGTATCCACTAGGCTACCCCACCGCCTCGGCTTGAGATGTAATTAGAGGGGTAGCTAGGGCCCCTCAATCCAGACATCAGGTCACAACATCAAGACACTAGCAGACCACAGGTGAAATTTTGAAGTAGTTTTTTTGTTATTCAAGCATGTATTGCAAATATAGAGACACAAAACTACTTGTTGAATTAGAATGCATACATTCTAATATAGAACTAAATATGTGTCGTCACTCAGACATTCGTCTTGGTCGTAGATAATACTGTAGCCCATACTGCTGCAATACTTCTAAAAGCGGCGTAGAACTGAACTTACTCACTTACTCATTCATAGCCGACCAGTCCATGTTTTAAAACAGCTTAATGAAGAGCACCAGGCAAGGCAACAACAAGTACCGTCTTTTCACGTCTTTTGTTATGCCGCCTGGGATCAAACCATCGAATGATACTAGGGCTGTAAAAAAACGATGCATCGACCTATTCCATGGATTGCAATTGTTGAGTCTCCGATAGCAGTTAATCGATGGTAGAAACGAAAAACTATCGATGCATCGATAGTATGTGTGACTATCGATAGTTTAGTAATTCCCTTACGTTGATAAATGCGCAGCGCAAAATTCAGGAAGTACCAGATTCGTTCACTTTGATGTAGAGTTATCCACCCCTGTTACAAATATGGCGGCAAACACGGCATGCGATTCGGAGTTTGACATTGTGAATAACAACGCTGGAAAGTCCATAACGAGGAGAAATTTGCTCTTTTTGAAGCTCAAAGAAACTGGGAATGTGGATAAAAAATGTGTGGCTTTTACAAAGTGCAAGCTTATTTGGAAATATTCTGGCAATACGACCAACTCATTCGACCACTGGCAAAGACAACACCACAGACACCGGGAAATAAAACGTCCAAGTCAAACAACTCAGTTAACATTAGATCAAACAAACGCCAGATCAGGCAGGTTAAATGTCGAATTCTGACCGAACACAGAACATTTCAAATGCTATTTAGGAATTTATGTTAAAAGACCTTCGCCCAGAAATGGGCTTCTCACATTGTACCCTTGTGGGGAATCGAACCCGGGTCTTCGGCGTGACGAACGAACGCTGAAAACCACTAGGCTACCCCACCGCCGTCCCTGCCATCTGATTAGTGCCAAAGGATTGGATACAAAGTATCGTAAGGTTCTAGATTGTCGAAAACATCATCATAACATTCACATAAATCGTAATTCCTGAAATTGGTCCATACAGGACAACTTTGTTGTGATTGGTCATCACCACATATCAGTGTCAGTTAGAACGAATATCAGTCCAGATGAAGTGTCTAGAAATTTGCTCTCGCCTTTCCAGTAACATGCTCAGTCCTGCGGAAGTTTACCAATACCTATCAATGAAATTTAGATCACTTGTTTGTTGTTTTTGTAGATTAATTCATCGTGTTAATCGGGTTGCTTTGCTTCGGAGAGAAATGTTTAAATACATATAGATAAAGTTTGTTTGCTTGTTGTTTAACGCCGCACACAGCAATATTCCAGCTATATGGCAGCAGTCTGTAAATAATCGAGTCTGGACCAGACAATCCTGTGATCAGCATCATGAGCATCAATCTGCAGTTGGGATACGATGACAAGTGGCAACCAACTCAACGAGCCTGACCACCGGATTTACGTATGTTTCCAGATATTTCCTCACTTCGGGCATATATTTCATATGAATCTATACCTTTGAACATATGCTCATCATACATTTTCGTATGCACAAGTACCTCGTTCATGTATGCCATGACCGGATTGTCAGGTATTTCTAAACATGAATTGCAAAACAGATACCCCGGTAAATACATGATGATACAGTATTTCCGATGCATTCCTTTGAATTTCAATGGGTGCTGAAATTTCCGATTTCGTTCTAGGTTTACTCGGGTCGGAAACATGTAAATTTACTTAGGTGGGGAAACGCATGTAAATTTAGAAATTTGCAAATGTTTACACACCCTAGATATGTATGCATCATATCGGATATCAGAGGTATGTAAATGAACGGTTCATACATCGTCATGTTACCTGTGCTCAAGTAAGATGATTATATGTTTCCATCATCTGAATTGCTTGGTTCATGGAATTTTATTTTCACAAATGTTAGTATGTTTGAAATCAACGTCCACGTGGCTTCATTATTCTTATCACCAAAACAGCCTGAGAATAATGACCCCACTGGTCACCCATGATGCTTCAACTTTCTTATCCAAGTTGGAGGGCCCTTCGAGCTAGCGCTGCTCGGGTTCCGGTAAGTTCTTCACTGATAATAATTCGTGTCAACTGACAAGTTATGCGTTCTCCTAAGGTCCTCATATAGCTTCCCGTCTCGATTACGATTTGTGAATCTTAAATCTGAATCTTATATGTGTTATTCAGAATGGTTGTATTGTATTCTCTCTTCAGAAACAGTTTTAAAAAGGAAGCAATAAATCTATGTTTTTCGATGGCAATGCTAGAAAATATAATTTTATATATACACATATTTCACTTTCTGAATGAAAGCATGTATGAAATTGTCTGAATGTGGTTGTCCTCGTTAATCATGTCGGGCTGGTTTGCTTGCCTAGTGGTTAAAGCGTTCGATCGTGGATCCGGGTTCAGTTTCCCACATTTGCATAATGTGTGAGGCCACCTCCGCCCCGCGATATTGCGGGAATATTGCTAAAAGTGGCGCAAACCATACTCACTCACGAGATTCCTTCTTATCGTTTATTTGCATATCTCCTTACAGGCATTTTAACTCCTTAACCTTGCACGAAAACGCAATTAGGTGATATCCGCTTTTACTGACATTATTGTAATGTGCAATTTGTATGTGTCCCTGTATGGTTCTCTATAATGGCTGAACGTTTGTCAAGTTATGTTTATCAATAATACCATTTGCAAGGCAGTGCATGTACTTGACTTTCATACTCATAGGCATATAATAGATTTGAGATATTATTCATATTGTTCGACCCATTTCGATCGTAATTATAAAGTCATTACTACAAAATTTACACTAGTCCTTCATGTTAAATAGCTGTCTTTGAAACACAAAATGTATTCCAAGCTGATTTGCTTTTCAGTCACTTCACGTCCCACGCCCAGCGATGACATTGGCGTTATGTGATTTTCACTAGTCTTGCATGTGAAATAGTTGTATTTGAAACACATAATGTATTCTGCGCTGATTTGCTTTCAGTCACTTCACGTCCCACGCCCAGCGATGACATTGGCATTATGTGATCTGACAACGGAAAACAAATGGAAGTTCTTGTGTTTATTTACTCTTTGAAGTGTAGTGTTTCTACAACTTATTACATGCTAAATGATACATAATAGTGGATAAAAAGAAACCTTGCCATTTTTTATGTAGTTTGTAAACTACTGACTGTTTTTTGCTATTGAACACTCACTGATTACATGTTGTGACAACAACCATCTGTTCATATATCTCATAAAGCGAGAGCGTGTAGTGAACGCCTGTGTTTGTTCGTGCTGGTCTTTCCTTTGTGGTTATATCTGAACATGACGGGAACATGAATCTAATCAATGCCCTGTATGGTGTTTATGCATAAATCCATGTTGAGTCACTCACTAAACAACGCTGGGAGTTTAAAAAACTCTTGTTACCTTTGAACATTCAGTCCCTGATGCATATAATTTATGTATAGTTATATAGTTTTTCTACTGGAGTATATCATCCGAGTATTTATGGTGCTGCACGTCCACGTGACCTCATTATTCTTAGCACCAAAAGAGCCTGACAAAGAAAACAGTATTACGCAAGCTAACACGCCTGATTAAGCTGCATTCGCTCTTGCTACCAGTATCAGTTACGTCTTGTCTGCGGTGTTGTTTCGAGGGATTAAAAGGTTCAGTTGTGAAGAAAGGGCGATGAGGTGCCTCTTTGTCCTCTCAAGTGTCCCTAGCTGTCCCAATAGAATAGCACTTTATCTCTCTCAGAGCTCAGCCAAATATGCCACACGTACCAACTCGTAATTTCTTAAGTCTATTCAACTCACTACTTTAATTAAAATACTTTTTGGCAGTACATAAATGGAAAATTATTGCACTGCATGTGACGTTTCTTAATAGTCTCACAGTGCCCGAACCATGTTATTTCTCCTTCCGCTCAGCCTTTGCTGTAATAACGCCATACATCAGCTTTAAGTTGTCCACATTTGTTTCACTAGCGCAAAAGTATGCGACAACAAACATTGCCATATCAAATTATATATTCTGTGAGACATGAAATGAAAAATAGTTTTTATCGTGTAGCGATTATGACCGGATAGCACAGGCGGGTGCGTTCTCTGAGTATACCATAGGCATGTTGGACCTCCGTGCCTTTTTAAAATTCGTCTTGATTGTCCTGTTTAAATTGACGATCGATAAACACAGATTGCCAAAGCAAATGTCACACAAGTAATTGTGATGTTGCATTGCTGTACCTTTGCCCGTCGGAGAAGTCCTTCTCACAAGATATATATTCCGTTGTTTGGAGAAGGCCTTTATGACTATTACGCCCCAGTGCTGCTAAACAACTCGCAGACCTTAAGTCTGACATAGACGCAGACCTCGCATGTTCAAGTTCACATCTGATAGGGGCCGAAAATATTGATTCCGACATGAATGCAATATCTCACTAAGTTATTGTTTTCCTAAGTAAATGGAGTGCCTTCTACAACATTGGAGATAAGTGTATTGCTGTCCTTCTGATATTCCCCCGAACGGAAGCTCTACCCATTTTAGGTACAATGTGTATGTTACAGAATAGTAGGGAATAATCTTAAGACTTTTCAACTTTGACTAGGCTTTTTCGAACTTGTAACAGTCGTTTGAGAAGATCAAGAGAGAAAGGGGTAGTGTGCGATGTATCTGACGGACGTGTATATGGAGAACGTTCGAAGAATGTTACTGTATGGAGAAAGTTCGAAGAATGTTACTGTATAAATACAATAATTGAAATACCGATTATGATTAAAAAGTACCCTCAATCTGATAGCCAGAGAGATTATTGTGAAAGATCGCAGTATGTATCATCATAAACGGGCCAAGATAAAGGTACATGTCATTCATCCCCAAATTTTATCCCTTCTATAGACACGAGACATCGTTGTTACGGTAGGGCAAACACTTTCTTCTATAGGTATCTGCCGGTTTCACGCTACATACATGTATTCAGATTATTGAGAAAACTAGCGACGCAAGTTCTCCTCCATCACACATAAATTTATAAGTGTATAGATACCCATTGATTAGTGATAGCGTTGAAGCAACTTATTAAAATTTACGACATACACTATCATCTGTAGTAGTACTGCCACACCCAGCATCGTATTTATAGCTCTCTTAAATAAGGTAAAATATCACAGGGTTGTGATGGTAACGATAATTTGACATACTATTTGTTGTCTTACTCTTTAATCAGCGATTAGAATTTAAATCAGTTTTGAGGTCAGCATGTTAAGAGAAAAGAACCTGTAAAACGAAGGTATTGTGATCGAATCTATTGGCCTTTGTAAAAGCAAGTTTCAAGCCACCTACATAAAAACCTGTTTTCATAATAAATCTCTGCTCATCCGTGGCACGATTCCAACCATATCATGAGCATGTGTTTGTGAATCATAATCAAATAGTGATGTTACAAGGCGTCCATGCCGCGTCAACAACACATGCAAACGCACGAGAATTGCAATACGGGCCCCGGCACCAATGATTCTCCGTGACCTGGAAACACATGTGATTGAGCGTATGTAGGGACGTAGTCTGTCATTCAGACCCTGAAGCAAATATATCCAAGCTCACGCAAGTCTAGAAAATGTGGCAAGTGTAGATTTCCACAGCTTCAGGAGAATGTCTCAGGGCTCCTTTATATTATATTTTCCTTTTTACTATGAACTTTTTTTCTGTCAAATATGTTCATTTCAGAGACTAGTTGTAGTCTAGTAGGGACGGGTAGAAGACAAAAGACAAAATGAATACTCGTGCTGTTATACTTTTGAATTATATGTAAAGATATTGAAATTTAGGCTAAGATACTTGAATCATATTTACAATTAAAATACCCAAACAATGGTATGTTGTCCAAAGTTTTGGTTTTCCACATATTTTCCCAGTCTGTCTCACAGTCACAGAACTATATTATTTCCTCTTCCGCCCAGTCCTTACTGTAATGCTAACGCCTTACATCTGCCAACGCTTAATTCGCAAGTGGTGAGGCAATACTCTTATGAGGGGAAGGGTCCTGTACAATGTTTGTGAAATATCTATGATGCCTTACATGAAGTTTTTAGGTTTTTTGGTTTTTGTTGTTGTTTTTTTCGTTTTTTTAATGATCTAAGCAAGTCTAGGTATATATGGCGTTAAGTCACTGCTTGAAGAAAGGCTTCATTACAATTTTATTTGGTAAATATTAGTATTTCCCTGACTCAGTCATATTGTCATATTGGAAAACACATTTCAACCTATACGTCATTGTGACTATGATTAAGGCATCATTGTAAAACACAAGGGTTATTTCCTTTGAGTTAACTGACAGGTTTCGGTGTCAAATATTTGGAACTCCGGCCAAAGGTGATGTCATGCTGTCTGGAAATATGACCTTTATGTAATGCTTGGGTTGCAATTAATGATAAGTAATTGTTAAATGTACATATGATGTTTTTAAAGGATAATCTCAGCTGACTCAGAAGCTTTGCAGATGTTTTCCCCCACTCGTTCCATACCCGTAAAAATAATTTTCTATATATGTCTGTAAGAAAATACTGGAAAGAAATACTGTTAGTCTGTGAATCTTCCAAATTACTTGGTATTGTTTTCCATTGAACATCTACACACTCATACTTTAAAACTGGTATGAATAATAATTGTTTGCAACCTTTACCAAATTTAGTTTTCCATTTATTTAGCAATTTTCAGTTTCTATTTCCTGGAAATTCTGTACGAAGGTACATTTAACAGTTTCACTCAATAACAGTAACGCATACAGACAATAAGTTTCGGCACTTTGATAGTTTAATAAGTAAACATTTATTCCACGATATCGGGATGCCAAAATGATTAAAATAATTATATAATGTATAACAAATCAGACAGCAAAAAGCAAATATGAAAACGCATGAGTAACAAATGCTGTCAGGTGGGAACTTCCAGTAATTATGGAAACTGCGTAGTTACCTAAGCTTATGAACTAATTGCAATCACAAGAATTTTCTATAATCTACCCTAGAACTGGAATCAAAATAGGTGTACACTTATGTATATTCCGTCGGGGAACTGACATTTTAGAAAACGTCCGTATGGGATAATATCTAGATCCGGATAAAAAAGAGGTTATACCAAGTACGTATGTGCATGTTTACACATTTACAACAGTAATTTACACCGGGAATCATTAATACATTGTAATCATCATTTTTGAAAGAACAGATAATAAAATGTGTGCAGCTATGATCAGTCTGATAACTCCTACAAGTGTGCACTAAAAGTAGGGACCTACCGGTTCATGTCTGTGTGAACACACCTGTCTGTGTTTTATTGCAATAAGCGGTCTATCCTTGCATGTCATATATAAGAATTGTACCTAAGATTAGTTACTTAAACTGTAATGTAATTTCCATTACAAAAAGTATAAACGGTATTACCTACTGACCAGCTGCAGAAAGGCTTATCAGTACCCCACCGCCACCACCCCACCCTATGCCTATCCTATTCCACACCCTCTCCCTCTCACACACATGCACACACGTGCACACACTCCCTAAGATACATATCGCTCTGGCCCATAGACCCAATATTTGAACCTTTTAAACAGACATCATGTGTATGTCAAGAAAGGCAGGCACGTTAATAGTGGTGCTCAGTCATGGGTATCACTTCGCCATGTGTTTCTAATGATCTCCGTACATGTAAATACAGAGTTGAGTGTTGGTTTTTTTAACACCCCTTTAAACGTGTGTAAATCTGACAGCCAGATGATACGTAGATTTCAAACGTTTGTTCACATCGACGCCGGATGAAACGTATATTTCCTAACGTTAGTACATTTGGGTAATACAGTCATTTTGTGTGGCGCATGGGTTGCTGAAGACCAATTCAAACCCGGATCTTCAAGGGTCAAAATGGATAAAGGACGCTCAGGGTTTCTGATGATGTGAAAAGGTAAGACTACCTTTCCTTTACGTCACCGCATCACGTTCCACAGCGGCGGTTTATTATTTAGGTCGATATAAAAATTCAGGGCGAGCAGAAAACCACAGAAAACATACCGACAGCCTATAATAGTTTTTAACTCTCGTTCTACCTGACTAAGCCTCTCCTATTACGCAGGACGTGACATGAGTCACTGGTTATCAATAGTCGCATGTCAGTGTGACCTTTACACAGGGTTTGCGGAAAGGAGCATTCCCCAGGAATTGACCTTGGCTGGGAATTGACATTACGTTACATAAATGGATATTGATTGAGTCATGCAATAATTCACTTCTGCTAAGTAATTGAAATACACATTTGCCCCCCAAAAGTAAAAAAAACACTAATTTATAAAAAAATATCTACATGTACATGAATCATGCAGAACTGTAGCAACAACAATGGGTTGGAATGTTCAAGATTGTATATACACTGTACTATAGGCTTTGGGCCGTAAGTACAGATCTAACACAATTGTATTGAATTTAAATAAAGATTAGAGGTATGTTTTCATGTTTCTCCCTCATCTTTGGTGGAATTTGCCTAGGTGTTATGTTATCGTGCCAACCGCACATCATAACCTACAAATTTTCATATGGTTACCACGGGCACAGTTACTAACGTCTTTTTTCTATTTTTGTTTTGGATACGGTGGTCAACAGCAGAGGAACTCACTAAGCAGAACGTGAACGACAGTTCTAGAAGAGATCATACATTTTGTGCTGCTAGACGGGTGCGTGAAACGGAACATGCTTTTCTTCTTTATGCCAAAAATTATCTTTATGAAATACATTGTATTCTTATCAAGAATATTTTTCCTTGACTTAGAACTTATAACAAAATTCTGAACTTCAACTTTTCATATCATATGTTTCCAAACTACCATGAATGCGTTTTGGCATTTCAGATTTTCCGCAATCCATTCATATGTTCTACTCGTGATTAAATCATTTTCGGCCGATAAAGGATCGTGGATATACAGATTCTAGTACTTTTGTTGGGTTGCGACTCACCCGGGATTCGAACCCAACACTCTCAGAGTCAGGCACCTAATCGCCAGCGCGCAAAGCCAGCGATCAACCCTACTCAGCCACCGTGGCTTCCACACAAAATTGATGGCTTCCACACAAAATTGAAGTCTGACAACTAGTAGTCTAGATTTCACGGACTTTGTGTTCCCGTCTGACAAGTGTAAGTAGGCACGATTTTGAAAACTGGACGTTATTACTTTACCAAACTTGGTACATAGGCCGATTTAGTAAGAAAATGGCGCATTTCGATATGTAGGGGTCGAGTTCCCATTGCAACAACCCTAAGGTTCGAAATGACAGTTGTTCTTGTTTCCAGTGCAGATCTTGAGAACAAGAGGGCAATCCAGTTTAAATGTTCAATATCACATTTCTTTGCATATGTCAGTGTGTTTATTGGACTTACAAGTGAAACATATTGACACTTTTAATTGTAACATATAGACATTGTGTCTAGTCACAGCACCGCAGGGTGTGGATATGTTGCGAAGCGTAATGTCAAATATATCATGGTACATTTGACCGATTTCAAAACTGCCTTGTGTATTCATAGCATTGGCCATGGTACTCGTGCCAATTTACACTTGTCAGTGGTTTACGTAGTCTACAGTACAATATCCATGAGTGTAAAGTCGTGGTGGCTGAATGGGTCAGGTCGCTTACTGTGTGGGCTGTCGGTACCATACCTGACTCTGAGATTGAACTCGATACAAACAAATGTACTAGAATCTGTTGTGTAATTTTCAGGGAAGGTGTAATCCCATATATAATGCGTGTTTCAATAAATCCTTTATTTGGATGCAATTTCTTTGTCTTAACCTTCATTCACGATCCGAGAATGAATGAGCCTCCAGCAACCCATGCTTGTCGTAAGAAGCGATTTACGGGTTGACATATGTCATCGTATCCCATTTGCGTAGGTCGATGCCAATGATGTTGATTTGTCTGATCCAGACTGCCGCCATATAGCTGGACTATTGGTGGTTGAGGCGTTTAAAACAAAAACAAAAACCAATTTTATTCACACTGTTATTCTCTCCGGAAAAAATCATTATGAATGAGAGACAATACTTTCTTACAGACAAATGTACATATTCTTGCACTGTGTTGTGTCTTTTCAGTGATCTCGAGCCTCTAACTGAACACAATGGGTGTGTGCGGTTCTCAGCTTGCTAGAGGTAAGTTGTGTGTTAAACCCTGCTTATACATGTATGTTTGTGCTGTCATTCCAGCAATATTCCAGCTATATGGTGGCGGTCTGTAAGTTGTCGAGCCTAGACCAGGCAATCCAGTGATCAATAGTATGCTCATCGATCTACGCAATGGGATATGATTAGATGTCTCCCAACGAGTCAGCGTGCCTGACCACTGGATCCCGTTAGTCGCCTCTTACGTCAAGCATGGGTTGCGGAAGACCAGTGTTACGACGTAAACTGTAATAAAAACGCAAATTGTAATACTTGCAGCAAATTGTAATAAACTTGACGTAAATTGTAATAAAAACGTAAATTGTAATAAAAATTGACGTAAATTGTAATACGCAAATTGTAATAAAAATTGACGTAAATTGTAATAATTTTCGTTGCGGTAAAATGTAATAAATATTTACGTAAATTGTAATAACAGTTTTAATCACTCGTAAATACGCGGGTGTTTGTTTTTCGTTGCATTTCATACATCAAATAAGCTTGTTAGGGCGATAACTCAAGAAAGAAATGATGGATTTTGTTCAAATTTGCTACCAAGGTATATTGGCGAGATTCACCGACACAAGTGAAATGGAGTGACCTTGAGATAATTTTCAAGGTCACAGCAAAAATCTGAGGGTTTTCTCAATATAAAGATTGTTAGCACGATAACCCAAGAATGAATTGACAAATCTTAGCTAAATGACGAAAATGATATTCGTCCTGATATATAATCGATATAAACTGTCCTCTGTATCATGTCTTTTCGCAAATATCTTTTGAGGTTTTGATATGTATACATATAAAGTGGGGGTGGGGTATGGGTGGGTTTCTAACGGGTATATCTAACACACTTGCATGCATGTAGAGTCGGAGAGGTGGGTGGGTGTTCTAACGGGTATAACTACGAGGGACGTTCAAATAGTGGTCAGCCTCACCTAGAATATGATACAAATGCAGCTGTTTTTATGCTTTATTTTTCTAAATATTATCTGTCAGCCTCAAGCAAATTGGTTTTGCTATGTTGCAGCCTCACGATCCCCATTTTGTGAGACTTTTTATCTTGGCTTGGTACTCCGAAAAAAGAGTAAAATCTGCAATAAAATGCATCACAAACTTCAGGAAACAAAATATGCTATGTTTGAGATTGGTAGAAGTCGGCTCTAATCAAACTTAGATATTAAACTGCACAAAAAAAGCAATTTCAAAACTACAACCGCTTGTTCAAATGACTCCCCATTCTGTTTACTGAAAGAACTCGAGAAAGAAAAGATGGATTTTCTTCAAATTTGGTACCAAGGTTTATTGACTAGAGATTGGAGATTTACCGACACCACTTGAATTTAGTGACCTTGAGGTCATTTTAAAGGTCACAGCGAAGGTGTAACAGTTTTGCACATGACAAGCTTGGTAGCCGCGAACTCAGGAAAGTTTAATAGATTTTAATCCAATTTTATATCAAGGTGTATCGGCGGGAATTGCTTAGGAAACTTGTGCTCATTTTAAGTTCACAGTGAAAACTGTTTTGCACATGTCTAGCTTTTTAGTGCGAAAATACAAGACAGAATTAATATGTTTTGCTTAAAGGTAGTACCAACATGCGTTGGGAGTATCGTCTAACGCCAGTCGAATTCAGTGACCTTCGGGATATTTTCAAGGTCACAGCGAGTATTCTTGCGATATCTCCAAACCTAATGGATGGAATTTGTTCGCATTTTGTATCAAGGCATCGGATGACAGTTTCGGTAACGTTTACATAATTTTCAGGGTCAGACAGAGGATAATTGCGACATTCAGACATCGACATGTGGCGGGGGTAATAGCTATGTTTGTGACAAACGCTTTGTCCTTACTAATTTTCAAATTTTTATTAGCATATGGTTTCTATAATTTCATGTTAATTCTACCAGCTGTGAAATTATTCGTGACACGTCTTAAAAAAAGCCAGAGATTATTTGTGTATGATTCGAAAACTAAAGTTAATTGTTTTTCATTATGGAGTTATTT
This sequence comes from Haliotis rubra, assembly GCF_003918875.1. Lineage (NCBI taxonomy): Eukaryota > Metazoa > Mollusca > Gastropoda > Lepetellida > Haliotidae > Haliotis > Haliotis rubra. The sequence continues at coordinate 4,138,614 of NW_025765447.1, forward strand.
TCGATGTTGACGCAAGGACATATTTTACGAGCAATAGCTTTCAATAATTTAATGTTATTTCTATTACATTTTGAGGTTCTTCATAGCTTATCCCAAAACAACAGGATATTGTTTGTTTTCGCTTTGAAATGTACGTTTCTTTTTCTTCATTTTCGAATTATTTTCAATGTTGACGCAATGACATATTTGAAGTTGATTTAATGTTTTAATCATATGTGATTTATCATGATTTATGTTTCGATCATACATTCATATATTGCGTTGTCATAGTTTAACCTGGTTCGTATTATTTTCTTCATCATATTGGTACATATTATTGTATTTTTATGAGAGGGAATTTTAAGTTACATTTACTAAGGATATCATAAATCGCTGGCGCCTGGTTATTCCTTGCCACATAGCAGTCAATCTGTCTACTCATTTGTTGTATTTGATTGATGCATTTAAAATAAAATGTAGAAATGATATTGAATTGCATCATTTGCTTCAAGGAATCGATCAGATGTGCTCGTTATCAAAGTAAAGTCAAAACTTCTTTCCGTAAGGTATACAGTGGAAGTTGACACCTTAATTGTTATGGGTAGACTAAAGAAATCATTTATTTAGTTTCACCGCTCAAAATACAACAAAGAATTCAACGGGTGGCATTAATCTCAAAGAATGATCACAGCAATGCTTATAACCTACGAGGGCAAACATATCGGGGATAATTTGTTTTCATACGATATGCACCGGGTAAAATATCACTTTGTCATGGTGACATGACATCATGAACAATGTTATGACGTCACGTTGCTTCTAAGAAGCCGCCTTCTAAATACAACGATGACGGGGAGCCTGCCTTTGTTGGAAAGTAGATTATCGCGTAATTTCCGCAATTAAAGACTTCGGTAATACATGTAAATAGAAAATTATATTCGTGACCACAATATGTTAGGTTAACGACCTAAATATCGGCATATCCCTTCTCTGGTTCCGAAAATACCAAGATTTAGGCAGTTGTGTTGTAAACTGATATTTATCTTCTATAAAGTCGGCTATATTCAAACCATGAGAAATGTCGTCAAATAATGTGTGATGACAGTTACCAGCGTCCAAATAGTGTCCATATACATGTCTTTCTCTGTAGAATCGTTGCAGCGTTCTATAATGCACTTATGAAATATAATATATGTTTTCCGACCGTGAAGTCATTAACAAAAATTATGCATTTTCTGCAGTCACTTGTGAATTGAACTAAAAAAAGGTTCATCTGATAAATGAGTATCGAGGAAATTATGTTCATCTATAAATTAGACGCAGATTCATGTTTTTCAAGACATCTTTCCAGAATATGCGTCTGTGAAGGCGTTCAGATAATGACGATATTGCACAGTATTATTCATGAGATTCCTGTCAACAGTAAGGTCTGATAATAGATCGACTTTATTCAGCAGTGTCGGCCCTGGGGCCTATAGTACGATTACAGTTTGATTACTTGCACGTGGTGCTAGTAACATATTAAGTTTCTATTGGTATTGAATGCATATTTCAGATAAAAGCTATGGTATTAATTTCACAACATCTATATTGTTTGATGTTAAAAGATTTGGCAATGTGTGTTCATACATTACAATTTTTGACAGACTTGGCAAATAATTAATTAATGATATTGATAGCATCTTCACGACTTGGCCATACAGTCATGACAATTTAAGGAGTGAAAAGTGAGCGATAGGTCTTGTGGTAAGTCAAAGATTCATTAAGACTGTAGCCGTCTAAGCGTAACTCTGTGTGTAATATTTATACATTTTCTATCCACGGACAACATGCTTCTAATATTAATATTATTTTCATGGATTCATCATATTTTATCTATAGCTGTGCTATAGTTTTTCATTAAAATGTATTTTCTGTTGCTGGAATTGAAGTAAGTCCTACACAGAGCTGGGATCATATAATGTCTTTGAAATATAAATTATGCAAACGGCTGGAACCTTGTGTTCCAATACAAAACGTTCGTAACCATTGACTGGATTACATTCTCTTCGTCAGCAGAGAAATTTCGACTTCTCTTTTTCCTGGGGTGCAGGCGACATTTTGCATTTCCATTTTTGGTAAACCGGAAGTAAACAGAAAACGCAACTATGGGATATATAGAAGCTAACCAGTGACGTTAACCACACTTAAACTTTGACGGCGACGTTAGCTAACGGCATGACTAACCATGTTTTGAACAACGCATATTTAACGTTCGGTTACCTAACGGCCGGTTAAGGATTTAACCGGCCGTTAGGAGTTAACCGGCGGTTAAGATAACCGAGTATAACCGGGCCCAGATAGATAGTTAGTTAACCAACTAAGTACGTTTCCACGAACACCATCATTTTCTAATTTGTGCAATAAACCTTTATGCCATGCCCTGTAAAAAGCTTTTGAAATATCACAAAACAGCATACAGTAAAGGTGGTGATTATCTAGGACTGAGCATATATTATGATAAATGTCTATGTTGAGATGTAGTAGAATGACTAGCAGTAAAACCTGACTGGATTTTACTTAAAATGTTATGTTCATGGAAATGGTCGTGCACATGCTTTACCATCATTCTTTCAAGGATTTGCCAAAGGACAGGTAATAAACTATTAGGTCTGTAATTAGTTGGGAGGGATGTATCTCCTTCTTTCAAAATAGGAGTAACATACCCGTTTTCCATAATGTAGGAAATACAGTCCCTCAGTGATATATTGAGGTTCAGCTATAGATGTACAAATTCGTTTTAACACTCTCATGTTAATGCCATCAGGTCCACTAGATTTGTTTGCTGGTAAGGTCTTATCAGATATCTCCTTTTCGGTTACAATGACATTTGTTATACTGTTAACACAGCGATGGCTAACAGGTGGCAAAGTCTTGACGCCATCAGTAACATTTGAAACAGATTTAAAATATTCATTTAATGTTTGAGCTTTATCCAAATCTGTAAAAAAGACTGAGGTGATAAATAGTTATTAAAAATAGATTAAACGTTTTCCATGGCTATTCTTTTTAGATCATTTACTTTATTCCTTTGCTTTTTGTACTTAAATAGCTCAGAAGTATTCAGAGATCGAAATGCTTTTTTTCCTAAGATGTTCTCTTTTCTTTTAAGTATTTTACGAGGGGCGTTGAAAAAGTAGTCAAACTAACTATATTCTCGATGTCCATTGTTTGAAAAAAAGCTTCCATTTTATTTTGAAGGAATCATTAGCAAAGTCATATCCAAAATTTCATGTGGGTAATGTGGTTAAAGAGATATTAGTCATCACAACATTGGGGTATTATGTTTCTTGCAAATTCGCAGAAAATGGAAAACGATCTCCCATTTGGTAATAGTAATAGTCCGCTTATATGGCGCTCACATCCAGGCACATTGCCTGCTCACGGCGCTACGTACATTACTATCCCCGATCATAGGACACTATCGTAGTTTCCGATACATTTTCAACTCCCTGGGGATTGTACAGCCATGCTGCCTGTTAGGCGCAATGAACTCAACACTCACATTGCCAGCACATACTCACGGGTACCCATTTAACAGCTGGGTGAACTGAGACAGTGTAGATCTAAGTATCTTGTCCAAGGATACTACGCAAATGTGCCCATCTCGGGATCCGAACCTCGGTGCCTCCTCGAAACCGGGCCTTCAGCGTGATAGGCAGACGCCTTACAACTGCACTATTGCGCTATCTCTTGGATAATGGTATACCCTCAGATAATATCAAATAAAATATGTTCAGCATAGTATTGGATGACTTCCCGTCATCATCAACATTCAAAGATTTGGATTGCTTGATTTACATTTAGACGGGGACTGGTTTTTTTAGGACACCATCATTATAAATTTTCAAAAACATTGTGTCCAGATATACAACATATTGAGAGCTGACACTTGTGTGACCATTCAGTATTTAGTTTGAACCCTTGACATCATGTATGAATAAGTGAAAACTTTAGGATGAGTTATATCCTTATGATGACGTCAACTGAAAGGGGGTGGGTAGTGTCTCCAAAACAAGCCCTTTCAGTAAACATGAAGGGGGAGTCACTTGAACAAGCGATTATAGTTTAAAATTGCTTTTTTGTGCAGTTTAATATCTAAGTTTGACTTTTACCAACATACAACATGTTTTTACATATTTTGTTTCAATTGGTGTAGGGGGATTCCCGCCAATACACCTTGATATAAAATTGGATAAAAATCTATTATTTCTTTCATAAGTTCGCGGCTACCAAGCTTGGCATGTGCAAAACTGTTACACCTTCGCTGTGACCTTTAAAATGACCTCAAGGTCACTAAATTCAAGTGGTGTCGGTAAATCTTGTCAATAAACCTTGGTACCAAGTTTGAACAAAACCCATCATTTCTTTCTCGAGTTCTTTCAGTAAACCGAAGGGGGAGTCATTTGAACAAGCGATTGTAGTTTCAAATTGCCTTTTGTACAGTTTAATATCTAAGTTTGATTCTAGCCGACTTCTACCAATCTCAAACATACAAAAATGTTTCTTGCATATTTTGTTTCCTGAAGTTTAATTTGTGATGCATTTCATTGCTAGTCAGCTAGGCTATTCCATTTGTCCGAACCACAACATACGGAGACAGATTATTTAGCAGACCGGGTGCTGTACTCTGGAATTGATTACCTGAAAATGTCAGAAAAACGGAAAATATCAACAGTTTCCGATCTTGTCGCAAAACCATCCTCTTCAAACGAGCATTCGACTAAGCGCACATGAGCAGGATATGTAGCGCTATACAAATGTCTTATTTGATTTGATTTGATATACCCGTTAGAAACCCACCCCCGACCCACCCCAATTTATATTTGTACATATCAAAACCTCAAAAGATATTTGCGAAAAGACGTGATACAGAAGACAGTAGGAGATTTTATATCGATTATATACTCTCCCAAAAAAGAAACGCATATAGGAATTTCAACTGTATTTTTATCTTTATTTTGAAACATCTTGTAGGATTTATGAGTCAATGAAATATAGCGAAATTGCACACTGGGAATGCAGACTTATCCATCTTTGGCACCAACTCGAGGAAAGTCAGTTTGATTGTCACATGGAGACGTGTGGTGGCGCTGAAGTCAATACCTCGTGTGACCACCGTGGGCATCCAGAACTGCACGGCATCGCCTCGGCATCGAACGAATAAGTCTCAAAATCTCGTGTTGCCCAATCGCAGCCCACTCTGCCTGTAGTGCCCGTGCAAATTGCTGAAGTGTCTGGGGCTGAGGGTTACGGCGTCGCACCCGTCTGTCCAGTGCTTCCCACAGATGTTCGATCGGGTTTAAGTCCGGTGATCTTGAGGGCCAGGGGAGCACACTGATGTTGTGGTTCTGGAGGAAGTCTCTAGTGTGACGTGCTGTGTGGGGCCTGGCATTGTCCTGTTGAAACAACTCCCTCTGGCGATCAATGACTGGAAGGAGGTGTGGGCGTAGGATTTCGTCACAGTACCGTTGAGCTGTCAGGTTGCCCTGGATCATCACCAAATCACTTCTCCTACGGCAGGTGATAGCTCCCCACATCATAACACTTTCCCGGCCGAATCTGTCCACCTGGGGAACGCAAGCGTCGGCGAACGTTCACGTCGACGTCTGTACACCCGCATTCTTCCATCGCGTCGTTCCAATAGAAATCGTGATTCATCACTGAACAAGATTCTACGCCAATTCGGTAGGTTCCAGGCCTGAACGTTGGTACACCATTGAACTCGATGTCGACGATGTTGTTGTCGAAGCACAGGGCCAAAATAAGGTCTTCTGGCACGTAAACCAGCCTCTCTCAACCTGTTTCTGACGGTCTGTGCAGAAAGCCTCCTCAATCCGGGTATTTGTCGAGCGGTACTGGTCACCGTAGGTGTTCGATGACGCAGGTGATGTACCTGGATGTAGCGATCCTGCGCCGCAGTGGTCGCTCAAGGTCGCCCACTACGAGGGGCATCTGCTACCGCATTCTGCCGGCGATATCTCTCCCAGAGCCGTGAAATGGTGCTTTGGTGAACATCCATGCGTCAGGCAACTGCACGTTGAGACTGGCCAGCTTCAAGCAAACCAACAGCGATATGACGGTTGGCTTCACTTAGACGTGGCATTTTGCGTTCGTCAACAATATTCCAAATACAGTGAATAATCGACAGACAGCGATCAACCTTTTATAACCATCATTGAAACTATCTGATCCCCGAACTTTCACGTGCATTGCATGCGAATTGTCTATTCTGTGACACTACACGCCGAAATTGAAAATCATGCTGTTACATACGGGTATTTTACGGATGGTGCGTTTTGTTGTGATGTTTCAAAACATAAACACCATATGAATCACGTTTTAATTCATTGCTACATGAAATTGCTATTTTCATGATGCGTTTCTTTTTTGGGAGAGTATATATCAGGACGAATATCATTTTCGTCATTTGACTAAGATTTGTCAATTCTTTCTTGGGTTATCGCGCTAACAATCTTTATATTGGGAAAACCCTCAGATTTTGCTGTGACCTTGAAAATTATCTCAAGGTCACTCCATTTCACTTGTGTCGGTGAATCTCGCCAATATACCTTGGTACCAAGTTTGAACGAAATCCATCATTTCTTTCTTGAGTTATCGCCCTAACAAGCTTATTTGATGTATGAAATGCAACGAAAAACAAACACCCGCGTATTTACGAGTGATTAAAACTGTTATTACAATTTACGTAAATATTTATTACATTTTACCGCAACGAAAATTATTACAGTTTACGTCAATTTTTATTACAATTTGCGTATTACAATTTACGTCAAGTTTATTACAATTTGCTGCAAGTATTACAATTTGCGTTTTTATTACAATTTACGTCGTAACAACCAGTTCTAAGCCGAATTGTGGGTATCATTCGCAAAGCCCAGGTGGTTTCAGTACCATGGCAATGGTACTCCGCTTGAAAAAACATCGAAAATTTATCAGGGTGAATATATTTGTCATACATGCCTCTGATATGGCTTTAACTAAAATGGGTTTTCTAGGTCTCTTGCGTGAGAGCTTTCACGCCTCTTTTAGCAATCCTCCAGCAGTATCACAGCGGGGGATACGAGAAATGGGCTTCTGCATTGTACCCATGTGGGGAATCGAACCCGTATCATGGGCTTGACGACCGAACGCTTTAGAAAGATAATGCATAAAGTTTTAACTGGTTAAGATAAATTATACGTGTCTGATGAATAGGGATTGATAATTAAGGCTCAGTATTTCTAGAGAAACTGTAATCATATATCTAAAACATGTTGTCAGCCATATACACACTTATTCATACTTACATAATAATTGGTCTTCAGCAACCCATGCTTTATCGTAAGAGGCGACTAACGAGGTCGGGTGGTCAGGTTCGCTGACTTGGTTGACACATGTCATCGTATCCCAGTTGCGTAGATCGATGCTCATGCTGTTCATCACTGGGTTGTCTGGTCTCGATTATTTACAGCTGGCATATTGCTGAGTGCGGCGATAAACAAACTAGCATTCTTATGCCATTGAAAGTTTGTCTAACTGATATTTCCGGGATCCCTTCTTCAGAGAGAAAAGAGTTCCACAGCAAACAGCTTCAAGATAAGGACACAATTATATCGGATCTGAAGGAAGAGACGAAAACACTTAAAGAAGAGAAACAGATAATATTGGCCAAGAAAGAAACCTTGGAAAAGGACGAGATTAAAAAGGATATGCTACTGGAGCAAAAGAATGAGCAGCTTAAACAACTTCAAAGCGAAAACGAAGTCCTAAGAGCTGAGAGCAATAAATCTCCGACCTTGTTTGATTCCGCTGGAAATGTGATAAAAAAGACGCTAGAACGTGTGGGAATCAATTTATAGACTTTCCAGAGCTTCGCCTAATTCATGTTGTGCTGGATTTCAAGAAAAGATTATCTGGGCGTTCAACGTCGTTGTAGACTGCAACTTCTAACATAGTGTGTTATTTCACTCCATAGAATATAATCCGTCAAGTGTAGTATATCGGAAATCTCTGTAGGTTTACGAGACATCACATTTACCATCGATCGACAAATACGTAGTATTGAGTCTGAAACCGTCACGTACAAAATACTGAAAAGTAACTCTCTCCAATTCGCCATAAAATCATCAAGAAAGGAACTTGTAAGGCATGTGATTGGACAAAGTCATCCATGTGTGACCAATTCATTGATCTGGGTGTTTGTTTTGTGTGACCAGCAAAGGATAACGTCTTCATTGTCCAATTTAACCAGCCTTGAAATGTTATCAAGTTAAACTCGTCTTGTTACTTACTTGCTGAAACTATTTTGTCCTAAAATCTTGAAATGTTCCTGAAATGTTCCTGAGACATTAAGTTCTCATTTAGGAACTGAGAGTATAACAGGAACAGGTTATAGTACAATACATGTTCTGCATGATTTAGTTTGTGTGTTTGTTGTTTTACGCCGCACTCAACAATATTCCGGCTAAATGGTGGCGGGTTGAAATTAATCGAGTCTGGACCAGACAATCCAGTGATCAACATCACGAACATCTATCTACGAAATTGGGGTACGATGACATGTGTCAACCAAGTCAACGAGCCAGGGCCTAGATTTTCGAAGTTCTCTTAGCGCTAAGATAATCGTAAGTTAATGTTAATGTATGGCACTTACCACTATCTTAACGCTAAGAAAGCTTCGAAAATATACGCCCAGGCGTGCTCTAGTAGTCGTTACGGCCTGACACAACCATTCATCAATTGGTAAGCCACGACTTAACAAGGATATATAACACTATCAAAATAGACGCAGAGCTGAGATGAAATCACACTTCCGATCTGAATGCTTCCACTGTCACACTGAGGAAGTATCTGCTTGTGTATACGTATATAGAGGATACAGTTAAATTAACTGGCATGCATAGCTGTTGACAACATCTCTATATATAGCACTATGTTGCTAATTTAGTTTACTTGGAAAAGCATTGGCGCGGAGTTAGTGACAATAGACATCCATTTTCCTCGGGAAGATGGTAAAGTCGAAGAGCCGAGTTCGATTCTTGAGTGGTTTCAAAAGGTGAAGTCGTTTCTTGGTGTCTTCGACGTGATGGAATAATACTAACATATGTCTCCAAGCAGTGTTAAACTTCAACCACTCACTCATATGTGTATTTGTGTGCTTGTGTGTACGCCAACGCGTGTCCGCGTGACTGTGTGTGTCGTACAGGTGTGTGTTCTTGCATTGGCTCCTTGAACTTGATGGCAGAACGACTAACAAGAAACTGTCAGCTGTTCAAAAGTTCGATGCCGCGTAAAACACTTAATTCATTTTAAAGGATTTCTTTTTCATTTATTGAACTGTTATTTATCGACACTGAAATGTATATTTTGCTGGGAATGTGCATATCTGACCCAGAACAAACAGAATCGTTTGCCTTCAGTATATAATCGTTTGAATTTACCCCAAAATATATGACAGTTCTGGTACATTATTTCTCCCTACTTCAGTTTCGGAGAAGTTCCATGGCAAGTAGAGTAATCAGCTAAGTGTGCTAGTATATGGTTTGGAAAGTGATCTATTATGAAAAAAACTGCCAGTGCTTTACAGCCCTGTTTGTTGAAGATATTAGAAGGAAATCCGAACGCTTCTGTCTGAACTAAATTCAGGACGAACAAAGTGAGAACTTCATCAGTGTGTTAATGGTCGTTCCTGTAAGATTACCCCGTTTTCGTATCGGATAGTGATACCATATCACATTGTATCCTTAGCACTTTCTATGATAAATATACTCAGCAGCAAAACAAACGTCAGTTCGAATTCAAAATTAGATAGGCACTGTAATCAAATCATTACAGAAATGGACATAATGAGCGGATCAAAAACATGTTTGTGTACAATATCTTGACACATCAATGAATAACTCAGCACAATTTCAAGACATTACGTGAACGTTTGCAGTCCATTCAGACTCTTGACTTCAGTATCTAGTGTGACCACCACGAACGGCAATAACTGCAGCACACACTGTGCATGGAGTGCACCAATCGATTGATGAAGGCCATTGGCACCTGGAACCACACTCTGAGAAAGACCTGGCGCAATAGATCGACTGTGTTCGGCCTTGGTTTGACATTAGTCAGTCTCCTCTGAATTTCATCCCAAAGATGTTCAATTGGGTTTAAATCAGGACTAAGGGTTGGCCACTGTATAATGTTCTGCTGTAGGAAGTCCCGTGTAGCTCTGGCAGTATGGGCCCGGGCGTTATCATGCTGGAAAATGTTGTTCCGGTGACGTGCGATATGTGGTATGACGTGGGGTCTGAGAGCTTGGTCGATGTAGCGCACCGCTCCTCTCCCTGGACCACGATTCTGGTTCAGGCCTATTCCACCCCATACCATGATGTTTGCACCTCCCCGTGAGTCTCTTTCAATGACACATTGGTCTGAGTAACGCTGGCAGCGTCGTCGCCATATTCTTGTTCTGCCATCTGCAGCTGATACGCCAGACGGACTCTGATCTGTGAACAGAACAGTTCTCCATTGCCTGTATCGCCAGTTTGGGTGTTGTAGGGCAAACTGTAGACGTTCAAGTCGATGACGAGGGGTTAGGATATGTCCACGGTAAGGTCTACGGCAATGGAGGTTCCCGCTGTTAAGACGTCGGCGTACTGTATTAGTACTGATTGGTCTTCCGTGTGTTCCCACTGTCTGGCATGCTGTTTCGGATGCCTGCATGAAGGGATTCTGTACATGCTGTCACACAACATGGCGGTCTTGTCGTTCTGTGGTCACCCTTGGTCTGCCAGTACAGGGGCGATCATTTGTGGTGTTGGTGTCCCGGAAACGTTGCTGCAGCCTGTATATGGTCCAAACGTTGACTTGGAAGTGATTGGCAACGGCTTGTGCAGTGTGGCCAGCTTCAAGTCTTCCAAGCGCCTGGTTCCTCTGAGCTGTCGTGAGTCGCGGCATCCTGCTGACGTTGTAATGTGAATGTTTCAACCAGGTTTGGGGGTGCATTTTATATGGCTGATCCTTGTGAACAGCACGTGCAGCATGAGTTGCATGAAAAACATGTAGAACAAAGTACCATCTCCGAGATCAGGTTGCGTTTTTGAGACCATTTTCTGGGAAAGAATGTCTTTGCTCAGGTACAGTTGGAGATGTAATAAATTTACAATCAAGACATGAGATGAGTTTACAGTTATCCGTTTCTGCGAAGGAAAATTCCAAACTGATGTTTCTTTTCTGCCTAGCATACCTTAGCATTCACGGCTGCAAACATAATTTGACCAAACGACATAAGAATCTGCATGTGTATTGTGTATCATTTAAGAGATACACCTCCTGTGTGTTGGAATTTGATACCATAGCGATGCCATATCACATTGTATCCTCAGCGCTTTCTATGATAAATATATTCACTTTGTTGTACTTTTTAAGGCTGTAAACAGATGAACTCTTGAACTTTTTCACCAAACGACATAAGAATCTGCATGTGTATTGTGTATCATTTAAAAGATACATCTCCTGTGTTTTGAAATTTGATGTAGTCCCACTGTTGAGTTATGCCTGTTTGATCAGGCCCTATTTGATCAGGATCACAACATACCTCCTTGCCCTCAGTCCTAAAACAAGGACCACAGAAAACGTGTGTAAACCATCCAGAGATACAGATTAACATCGATCACCATCAACAGAGACCAGGATTGCTTCTTCCCGTCACCCATATATATCGTTTTATCACATAGATACTCCACTGTAACTCCACTCTGCAGTAAGCCTCAGTGTTGTACCAGGATCCATCGTCAGATTTCTGATTGAAAACTATCATGTTGAACAGATTCATCCCTTTGTTACCATTGTTTGTTTGTTGTCATTGTTAGTCTATGTGCATATAAGTCTCAGCTATTATAACTCTTTCTTACCTAGTTATGGAGAGATTTTGTATAATGTACGTGTCTCCCATGAAGAAAATAAATAAGTTAAAAACCATATAACTTCTTTATTCATTTACCATCACTATGTGTGATATATGGTAAAATATGGCTTAATCTATCGTTCTTGGCCATTCGTGTTATTCCGGGACAAGCCGAATAGCGACTCGTGCCCCTCTGGAAGGATTTCATATTGGCGTAGGAACATCAGAACCAATTCAAACAGGAACGATAACTCTATTCCTGTTTGATTCTAATGGTAGTAAATATCACCAAAGTACTCATACTTTGTATTGCCTTTTTTTTTTTTGCTTATTTATTTTAAAGAATTATACCTCCTTGGAACAACTAAATGAAAGAGAAAAATATATTTGTAAAGTAATATTCTGCCGTAATTATTACCAGATATTCACCTTATAATTTCCAATTATATTTCTGAAAAGGGTTTAATAATCACAAATGGGATTTGTTTTATTGAATATGCAAATAAAATTTATTTAAAAAAACCCGCTACATTAAATCCCAAAGCAGAAACTCAAAAACTGAATATACGTGTAACCTTTTCAAGTGGAATATTAAATAAATTCGCTGAAAAATATATGAATGACCACAAAAAGGTCAGACTAAAATATTCCCAGTGAATTGAAATATATGCCCAATGTTAAAGATTAAAGTTAATTAGTTACATACAGATATAATATTACTGTTTAGAAACTCGTAGCGTTCTATAATTACATTCCAAAAACTGTTGGAAGCGCACGTACAATCACCACAACAAGCCCGCAAGATCGCCAGAAATACACTCACGTGCGTGTATTTGAATCTCTCACCGTCAATCGCATGATTCTTACCAAAACCTTCACGTTAGACAGTACAATTATGTAAGATACGTTCTTAGTACTTTCAATATGACGATACATATTTTTCATGATTTTTTCAACAATAACATGATTCCATAAATACGGAAGCGTCCTAGTGCCACAGTCAAAAAAATTTTTTCTCCTAATTAGGACTTAGCCATCTCCTAATTAAGTGATACTATCTCATAATTAGGAGTTACTGTCCCCTTATTAGGACTTAGCTATATCCTAATTAGGTGATACTATATCCTAATTAGGACTTAGCCATCTCCTAATTAGGTGATACTATCTCATAATTAGGAGTGACTATCCCCTTATTAGGACTTAGCTATATACTAATTAGATGATACTATATCCTAATTAGGACTTAGCCATCTCCTAATTAGGTGATACTATCTCCTAATTAGGACTTAGTATCTCCTTATTAGGACTTAATATCTCCTAATTAGGACTTAATATCTCCTAATTAGGACTTAAGGATCTTATAAGTATGTTTGAAAAAGTCAACCAGTAGTCATTCACTTCTTCTGTTTGGGTTTAGCATCTTGGATGAAGTCATGGATGAAAGCATATGCATGTGTTTCATGTTGGGCTTGCAGTATTCAGAAATTGTGTCTTGTTTTGCCCATTTAAATGACATCATTATCAGCATGAAGACTTTGAAAAGGAAATCAAAACGACTGAAACTGTTTAGGCGAAGACATAATAGTGATATTGTAGAAGTTGCTATGTTCGTAAAATTTAGATCTAAATGTTCCTGGAACCACAGTCCTAAGTACTTGTACGAACTTGCATAAGATACCACCTCCCTGTATTCAGCAAACATTCGGTGTATCCCCCCTCCGGCCAGGACCCTTAATTCTCAATGCGATCAATAAATGCCAATTAACACCTCCCTACGCAGGCGGATCTTACGTATGTACATGGCCACGTGCATAGGTCAGTGACCTTGCACAACGTGGCGTAATGTCCCAATGTATAAATAAAACCTGACTGGGATGATCAGTCGGAACGACAAGATGAGTAAAGGAGACGGGTGCAGATCATCGACAAGAAGCAGGCGGATTGTGCGGCTCGTCGTGGCGTCGATCAAAGCTGTCGTCTCACCAACGGCTACGTCGACGATGAAGAATCACCGTCCGACTTCTACATATGTGTAAGTGACAGAGCGAGTCTCCGCACGGGGAACATTGGCCTCTCGGTCTCGGCGTGCGTTCTGTCACGTGATTGCCATGAACTTGTACCATTCGACCATTATTCCCCAACCATAATAAACATGGCTGCTGTCTTCAACTCTACCGCTGACGTGCGTCCTCCGTCCGTCAACCATCCTGAACTACCATCCAAGAGCATCCCCAGTACGTTAGGTTTGATAGGACTGTTTTCATCTTTATATTAAAAGGGACTTGTGGATTTATTTATGGATCTACAAATGTATTCCATAGTGGAATATATTTTTATTGGCAGACAAATTCTTATCTACCATGCTTCAAAACCACATACAGCCAAGCAGGTTCAACAGTTTGTGAAGCTGAGTATGTAGTTTAGATTTCTTTGTTTCTTTGTTCGTTGCTTTACGCCACTTTCAGCAATATGCCAACATTATCATGGCGGGAGCCACCAGTAATGAGCTTCACACATTGTGTAATGTGGGGAATCGAACCCGGGTCTTCGGCGTGACGAGCGAGGGCGGAAACCACTCGCTCCGCCTCCTATAAACATGAACCCGTTTCAACTTGCACCTCGTCTCAGTTGTGAAACCGTCGAGTCTACAACCGTAACGCATGGTCCAGTTCCTTTCCCTTAAAAAACTTGATGTGAAACCAACAACAGAGAAATGTGCTGTACTTAACAAATGTATTCTAAAATTAACTAAGCTAACAAATCAGTAGGTCTCATTGTGTCAGTGTGAAAAGCAATAAACACAATGACGGTAATATTCACCTCTCACAGACAGTAACCCAACTTGCAATTGGAAGAATGTGAGTTCACAGGGTATACGTACAGAGTGATCACACAAAATGCTGGTCTTCTCCTGACTTGAGATGTAGTGAGTGAGTGAGTTTAGTTTTACGGCGCCTTTAGCAATGTTCCAGCAATATCGCGATGGGGGACACAAGAAAATAGGCTTCACACATTGTACCCATGTGTAGAATCGAACCCGTGTCTTCGGTGTGACGAGTATCCACTAGGCTACCCCACCGCCTCGGCTTGAGATGTAATGAGAGGGGTAGCTAGGGCCCCTCAATCCAGACATCAGGTTATAACATCAAGACACTAGCAGACCACAGGTGAAATTTTGAAGTAGTTTTTTGTTATTCAAGCATGTATTGAATTACGTTCAAACGACATATAAACTAATGAATGTTACTGAACAGTGTTCACCATTTGCAAATATAGAGACACAAAACTACTTGTTGAATTTGAATGCATACATTCTAATATAGAACTAAATATGTGTCTTCACTCAGACATTCGTCTTGGTCGTAGATAATACTTTAGCCCATACTGCTGGAATACTTCTAAAAGCGGCGTAGAACTGAACTTACTCACTTACTCATTCATAGCCGACCAGTCCATGTTTTAAAACAGCTTAATGAAGAGCACCAGGCAAGGCAACAACAAGTACCGTCTTTTCACGTCTTTTGTTATGCCGCCTGGGATCAAACCATAGAATGAATACTAGGGCTGTAAAATAACGACGCATCGAACTATCGATGGATTGCAATTGTTGAGTCTCCGATAGCAATTAATCGATGATAGAAACGAAAAACTATCGATGCATCGATAGTATGTGTGACTATCGATAGTTTAGTCATTCCCTTCCGTTGATAAATGCGCAACGGAAAATTCAGGAAGTACCAAATTCGTTCACTTTGATGTAGAGCTATCCACCCCTGTTACAAACATGGCGGCAAACACGGCATGCGATTCGGAGTTTGAAATTGTGAATAACAACGCTGGAAAATCCATAACGTGGAGAAATTTGCTCCTTCTGAAGCCCAAAGAAACCGGGAATGTGGATAAAAAATGTGTGGCTTTTACAAAATGCAAGCTTATTTTGAAATATTCTGGCAATACGACCAACTTATTCGACCACTGGCAAAGACAACACCACGGACACCGGGAAATAATACGTCCAAGTCAAACAACTCAGTTAACATAAGATCAAACAAACGCCAGATCAGGCAGGTTAAATGTCGAATTCTGACCGAACACAAAACATTTCAAATGCTATTTAGAAATTTATGTTAAAAGACCTTCGCCTAGAAATGGGCTTCTCACATTGTACCCTTGTGGGGAATCAAACCCAGGTCTTCGGCGTGACGAACGAACGCTGAAACCACTAGGCTACCCCACCGCCGTCCCTGCTATCTGATTAGTGCCAAAGGATTGGATACAAAGTATCGTAAGGTTCTAGATTGTCGAAAACATCATCATGACATTCACATAAATCGTAATTCCTGAAATTGGTCCATACAGGACAACTTTGTTGTGATTGGTCATCACCACATATCCATGTCAGTTAGAACGAATATCAGTCCAGATGAAGTGTCTAGAAATTTGCTCTCGCCTTTCCAGTAACATGCTCAGTCCTGCGGAAGTTTACCAATACCTATCAATGAAATTTAGATCACTTGTTTGTTGTTTTTGTAGATTAATTCATCGTGTTAATCGGGTTGCTTTGCTTCGGAGAGAAATGTTTAAATACATATAGATAAAGTTTGTTTGCTTGTTGTTTAACGCCGCACTCACCAATATTCCAGTTATATGGCGGCAGTCTGTAAATAATCGAGTCTGGACCAGACAATCCTGTGATCAGCATCATGAGCATCAATCTGAAATTGGGATACGATGACAAGTGGCAACCAACTCAACGAGCCTGACCACCGGATTTACGTATGTTTCCAGATATTTCCTCACTTCGGGCATATATTTCATATGAATCTATGCCTTTGAACATATGCTCATCATACATTTTCGTATGCACAAGTACCTCGTTCATGTATGCCATAACCGGATTGTCAGGTATTTCCAAACATGAATTGCAAAACAGATACCCCGGTAAATACATGATGATACAGTATTTCCGATGCATTCCTTTGAATTTCAATGGGTGCTGAAATTTCCGATTTCGTTCTAGGTTTACTCGGGTCGGAAACATGTAAATTTACTTAGGTGGGGAAACGCATGTAAATTTAGAAATTTGCAAATGTTTACACACCCTAGATATGTATGCATCATATCGGATATCAGAGGTATGTAAATGAACGGTTCATACATCGTCATGTTACCTGTGCACAAGTAAGATGATTATATGTTTCAATCATCTGAATTGCTTGGTTCATGGAATTTTATTTTCACACATGTTAGTATGTTTGAATCAACGTCCACGTGGCCTCATTATTCTTATCACCAAAACAGCCTGAGAATGCATGACCCCACTGGTCACCCATGATGCCTCCTTTTATCCAAATTGGCGGGCCTTTCGAGCTAGCGCTGCTCGGGGTCCGGTAAGTTCTTCGCTGATAATAGTTCGTGTCAACTGACAAGTTATGCGTTCTCCTAAGGTCCTCATATAGCTTCCCGTCTCGATTACGATTTGTGAATCTTATATGTGTTATTCAGATGGTTGTATTGTATTCTGTCTTCAGAAACAGTTTTAAAAAGGAAGCAATAAAACTATGTTTTTCAATGGCAATGCTAGAAAATATAATTTTATATATACACATATTTCACTTCCTGAATGAAAGCATGTATGAAATTATCTGAATGTGGTTGTCCTGGTCACATGTCCTCGTTGATCATGGCGGGTTGGTTTGCTTGCCTAGTGGTTAAAGCGTTCGATCGTGGATCCGGGTTCAGTTTCCCACATTTGCATAATGTGTGAGGCCACCTCCGCCCCGCGATATTGCTGGAATATTGCTAAAAGTGGCGCATACCATACTCACTCACACGAGATTCCTTCTTATCGTTTATTTGCATATCTCCTTAAAGGCATTTTAACTCCTTAACCTTGCACGAAAACGCAATTAGGTGATATCAGCTTTTACTGACATTATTGTAACATGCAATTTGTATGTGTCTCTGTATGGTTCATGCATGGACATGGGCGACAGCAAAATAGTCGGGGCTGCATGACATACATGGACAGTGTCGGTTATAATGGAGTGAGAGGGTAAGTTTAGGTTTACCCGCTTTTAGCAATATTCCAGCAACATCACGGCGGGGGACACCTAAAATGGGCTTCACACATTGTACCCATTGGGGGAATCGAACCCGGGTTTTCGAAGTGGCTACCCCACCGCCCCTATAATGGCTGAACGTTTGTCAAGTTATGTTTATCAATAATACCATTTGCAAGGCAGTGCATGTACTTGACTTTCATACTCATGGCCATATAATAGATTTGAGATATTATTCATATTGCTCGACCCATTTCGATCGTAATTAAAAAGTCATTACTACAAAATTTACACTAGTCCTTCATGTTAAATAGCTGTCTTTGAAACACAAAATGTATTCCAAGCTGATTTGCTTTTCAGTCAATTCACGTCCCACGCCCAGCGATGACATTGGCATTATGTGATTTACACTAGTCTTGCGTGTTAAATAGCTGTCTTTGAAACACAGAATGTATTCCGCGCTGATTTGCTTTTCAGTCACTTCACGTCCCACGCCCAGCGATGACATTGGCATTATGTGATCTGACAACGGAAAATAATGGAAGTTCTTGTGTTTTTTACTCTTTGAAGTGTAGTGTTTCTACAACTTATTACATGCTAAATGATACATAATAGTGGATAAAAAGAAACCTTGCCATTTTGTATGTAGTTTGTAAACTACTGACTGTTTTTTTGCTATTGAACACTCACTGATTACATGTTGTGACAACAACCATCTGTCGTCGTATATCTCATAAAGCGAGAGCGTGTAGTGAACGCCTGTGTTTGTTCGTGCTGGTCTTTCCTTTGTGGTTATATCTGAACATGACGGGAACATGAATCTAATCAATGCCCTGTATGGTGTTTATGCATAAATCCATGTTGAGTCACTCACTAAACAACGCTGGGAGTTTAAAAAACTCTTGTTACCTTTGATCGCGCAATAAATATCGAAGATATTCAGTCGCAGATGATAGTGTGAAGCTAATTTATAACGCCATTCGTGTTGAACATGTAACGGATATTACTTCATACGTTTACACGTGCACCACCTCCTGTACACATTTGACAGAGAACGGTTCTCATGAACGGTTCTCTATGAACGGTTCTCATGAACGGTTCTCATGAACGGTTCTCTATGAACGGTTCTCTATGAACGGTTCTATGTTCATGATAACTAGTACTGTCTCTTACAGTAACATGTAGAGTTTCAAGTTCGGGTTTAGTACTACGGAAGCGTAGTAGGGCCACGGTGAAAAAATGTTTGGCCTCACTATCTCCTACGTAGGACTTAAGATCTCCAACGTAAGACATATTTTCCCCTACGTAGTACTTAATATCTCGTATATACGGAGGAGATTAGCGATGTATTAATAGACATTAATCTGAAATGGTCGACTTAAATCCCCAGACACGCAAACATTCAGTCCCTGATGCATATAATTTATGTTCAGTTATATAGTTTTTCTACTGGAGTATATCATCCGAGTATTTATGGTGCTGCACATCCACGTGACCTCATTATTCTTATTACCAAAAGAGCCTTACAAAGAAAGCAGTATTACGCAAGCTAACACGCCTTATTAAGCTGCATTCGCTCTTGCTACCAGTATCAGTTACGTCTTGTCTGCGGTGTTGGCAAATCTTGCGAAGTGCTTGTTTCGAGGGATTAAAAGGTTCAGTTGTGAAGAAAGGGCGATGAGGTGCCTCTTTGTCCTCTCAAGTGTCCCTAGCTGTCCCAATAGAATAGCACTTTATCTCTCTTAGAGCTCAGCCAAATATGCCACACGTACCAACTCGTAATTTCTTAAGTCTTTTCAGCTCACTACTTTAATTTAAATACTTTTTGGCAGTACATAAATGGAAAATTATTGCACTGCATGTGACGTTTCTTAATAGTCTCACAGTGCCCGAACCATGCTATTTCTCCTTCCGCTCAGCCTTTGCTGTAATAACGCCATACATCAGCTTTAAGTTGTCCACATTTGTTTCACTAGCGCAAAAGTATGCGACAACAAACATTGCCATATCAAATTATATATTCTGTGAGACTTGAAATGAAAAATAGTTTTTATCGTGCAGCGATTATGACCGGATAGCACAGGTGGGTGCATAGGCATGTTGGACCTCCGTGCCTTTTTTAAATTCGTCTTGATTGTCCTGTTTAAATTGACGATCGATAAACTCAGATTGCCAAAGCAAATGTCACACAAGTAAATGTGATGTTGCATTGCTGTACCTTTACCCGTCGGAGAAGTCCTTCTCACAAGATATATATTCCGTTGTTTGGAGCAGGCCTATATGACTTTTACGCCCAAGTGCTGCTAAATAACTCGCAGACATAGACGCAGACCTCGCATGTTCAAGTTCACATCTGATAGGGGCCGAAAATATTGATTCCGACATGAATGCAATATCTCACTAAGTTATTGTTTTCCTAAGTAAGTGGAGTGCCTTCTACAACATTGGAGATAAGTGTATTGCTGTCCTTCTGATATTCCCCCGAACGGAAGCTCTACCCATTTTAGGTACAATGTGTATGTTACAGAATAGTAGGGAATAGTCTTAAGACTTTTCAACTTTGACCAGGCTTTTTCGAACTTGTGACAGTCGTTTGAGAAGATCAAGAGAGAAAGGGGTAGTGTGCGATGTATCTGACGGACGTATATATGGAGAACGTTCGAAGAATGTTACTGTATGGAGAAAGTTCGAAGAATGTTACTGTATAAATACAATAATTGAAATACCGATTATGATTAAAAAGTACCCTCAATCTGATAGCCAGAGAGATTATTGTGAAAGATCGCAGTATGTATCATCATAAACGGGCCAAGATAAAGGTACATGTCATTCATCCACATATTATATCCCTTCTGTAGACACGAGACATCGTTGTTACGGGTAGGGCAAACACTTTCTTCTATAGGTATCTGCCGGTTTCACGCTACATACATGTATTCAGATTATTGAGAAAACTAGCGACGCAAGTTCTCCTCCATCACACATACATTTATAAGTGTATAGAAACCCAGTGAAGCAACTTATTAAAATTTACGACATACACTATCATCTGTAGTAGTAATGCCACACCCAGCATCGTATTTATAGCTCTCTTACATAAGGTAAAATATCACAGGGTTGTCATGGTAACGATAATTTGACATACTATTTGTTGTCTTACTCTTTAATCAGCGATTAGAATTTAAATCAGTTTTGAGGTCAGCATGTTAAGAGAAAAGAACCTGTAAAACGAAGGTATTGTGATCGAATCTATTGGCCTTTGTAAAAGCAAGTTTCAAGCCACCTACATAAAAACCTGTTTTCATGATAAATATCTGCTAATCCGTGGCACGATTCCAACCATATCATGAGCATGTGTTTGTGAATCATAATCAAATAGTGATGTTACAAGGCGCCCATGCCGCGTCAACAACACATGCAAACGCAAGAGAATTGCAATACGGGCCCCGGCACCAATGATTCTCCGTGACCTGGAAACACATGTGATTGAGCGTATGTAGGGACGTGGTCTGTCATACAGACCCTGAAGCAAATATATCCAAGCTCAGCAAGTGTAGAAAATGTGGCAAGTGTAGATTTCCACAGCTTCAGGAGAACTTCTCAGGGCTCCTTTTTATTATATTTTTCCTTTTTACTATGAACTTTTTTTCTGTCAAATATGTTCATTTCAGAGACTAGTTGTAGTCTAGTAGGGACGGGTAGAAGACAAAAGACAAAATGAATACTCGTGCTGTTATACTTTTGAATTATATGTAAAGATATTCAAATTTAGGCTAAGATACTTGAATCATATTTACAATTAAAATACCCAAACAATGGTATGTTGTCCAAAGTTTTGGTTTTCCACATATTTTCCCAGTCTGTCTCACAGTCACAGAACTATATTATTTCCCCTTCCGCCCAGTCCTTACTGTAATGCTAACGCCTTACATCTGCCAACGCTTAATTCGCAAGTGGTGAGGCAATACGCTAATTTGTGGAAGTTCCTGTACCATGTTTGTGAAATATCTATGATGCCTTAAATGAAGTTGTTAGGTTGTTTTTGGTTTTGTTTTTTTTTGGGGGGGGGTCCGTTTTTTTGAATGATCTAAGCAAGTCTAGGTATGTATGGCGTTAAGTCATGCACTGCTTGAAGAAAGGCTTCATTTCAATTTTATTTGGTAAATATTAGTACTTCCCTGACTCAGTCATATTGTCATATTGGAAAACACATTTCAACCTATACGTCTTTGTGACTATGATTAAGGCATCATTGTAAAACACAAGGGTTATTTCCTTTGAGTTAACTGACAGGTTTTGGTGTCAAATATTTGGAACTCCGGCCAAAGGTGATGTCATGCTGTCTGGAAATATGACCTTTATGTAATGCTTTGGTTGCAATTAATGATAAGTAATTGTTAAATGTACATATGATGTTTTTAAAGGATAATCTCAGCTGACTCAGAAGCTATGCAGATGTTTTCCCCCACTCGTTCCATACCCGTAAAAATATTTTTCTATATATGTCTGTAAGTAAATATGGTAATGAAATACTGTTAGTCTGTGAATCTTCCAAATTACTTGGTATTGTTTTCCATTGAACATCTGCACACTCATACTTTAAAACTGGTATGAATAATAATTGTTTGCAACCTTTACCAAATTTAGTTTTCCATTTATTTAGCAATTTTCAGTTTCTATTTCCTGGAAATTCTGTACGAAGGTACATTTAACAGTTCCACTCAATAACAGTAACGCATACAGACAATAAGTTTCGGCACTTTGATAGTTTAATAAGTAAACATTTATTCCATGATATCGGGATGCCAAAATGATTAAAATAATTATAAAATGTATAACAAATCAGACAGCAAAAAGCAAATATGAAAACGCATGAGTAACAAATGCTGTCAGGTGGGAACTTCCAGTAATTATGGAAACTGCGTAGTTACCTAAGCTTATGAACTAATTGCAATCACAAGAATTTTCTATAATCTACCCTAGAACTGGAATCAAAATAGGTGTACACTTATGTATATTCCGTCGGGGAACTGACATTTAGGAAAACGTCCGTATGGGATACTATCTAGATTCCGAATAAAAAAGAGGTTATACCAAGTACGTATGTGCATGTTTACACATTTACAACAGTAATTTACACCGGGAATCAGTAATACATTGTAATCATCATTTTTGAAAGAACAGATAATATAATGTGTGCAGCTATGATCAGTCTGATAACTCCTACAAGTGTGCACTAAAAGTAGGGACCTACGGTTCATGTCTGTGTGAACACACCTGTCTGTGTTTTATTGCAATGAGCGGTCTATCCTTGCATGTCATATATAAGAATTGTACCTAAGATCAGTTACTTAAACTGTAATGTAATAACCATTACAAAAAGTATAAACGGTATTACCTACTGACCAGCTGCAGAAAGGCTTATCAGTACCCCACCGCCACCACCCCACCCTATGCCTACCCTATTCCACACCCTCTCCCTCTCACAAACATGCACACACGTGCACACACTCCCTAACATACATATCGCTCTGGCCCATAGACCCAATATTTGAACCTTTTAAACAGACATCATATGTATGTCAAGAAAGGCAGGCACGTTAATAGTGGTGCTCAGTCATGGGTATCACTTCGCCATGTGTTTCTAATGATCTCCGTGCATTATGGCGTAGTCCGACGCGCTAACGAACCGGATGTGAAAGTTATATTACAGAACCATTGAAATACATGTTAAAGTAGTGTTAATCTTGTAGCACTTTATTTATCCATTACCAACCATTTACGCGTGTACTAAATATATGGCAAACCTAACCCTGGTCATACGAGATTTCAAAGGTATTAAAATGCATGCCCTAGAATCACAGCCTTTACATATGTTACACATGCTAGAAAACACATGAAAACAATGGCCAGATTTACACACCTGTGAAATACATGTAAATACAGAGTTGAGTGTTGGTTTTTTTAACACCCCTTTAAACGTGTGTAAATCTGACAGCCAGATGATACGTAGATTTCAAACGTTTGTTCACATGGCCGCCGGATGAAACGTATATTTCCTAACGTTAGTACATTTGGGTAATACAGTCATTTTGTGTGGCGCATGGGTTGCTGAAGACCAATTCAAACCCGGATCTTCAAGGGTCAAAATGGATAAAGGACGCTCAGGGTTTCTGATGATGTGAAAAGGTAAGACTACCTTTTCTTTACATCACCGCATCACGTTCCACAGCGGCGGTTTATTATTTAGGTCGGTATAAAAATTCAGGGCGAGCAGAAAACCACAGAAAACATACCGACAGCCTATAATAGTTTTTAACTCTCGTTCTACCTGACTAAGCCTCTCCTATTACGTAGGACGTGACATGAGTCACTGGTTATCAATAGTCGCATGTCAGTGTGACCTTTACACAGGGTTTGCGGAAAGGAGCATTCCCCAGGAATTGACCTTGGCTGGGAATTGACATTACGTTACATAAATGGATATTTATTGAGTGATGCAATAATTCACTTCTGCTAAGTAATTTAAATACACATATTGCCCCCAAGTAAAAACCCACTTAATTTATAAAAAAAATATCTACATGTACATGAATCATGCAGAACTGTAGCAACAACAATGGGTTGGAATGTTCAAGATTGTATATACACTGTACTATAGGCTTTGGGCCGTAAGTACAGATCTAACACAATTGTATTGAATTTAAATAAAGATTAGATGTATGTTTTCATGTTTCTCCCTCATCTTTGGTGGAATTTGCCTAGGTGTTATGTTATCGTGCCAACCGCACATCATAACCTACAAATTTACATATGGTTACCACGGGCACAGTTACTAACGACTTTTTTCTATTTTTGTTTTGGATACGGTGGTCAACAGCAGAGGAACTCACCAAGCAGAACGTGAACGACAGTTCTAGAAGAGATCATACATTTTGTGCTGCTAGACGGGTGAGTGAAACGGAACATGTTTTTTTCTTCTTTATGCCAAAAATTATCTTTATGAAATACATTGTATTCTTATCAAGAATATTTTTCCTTGACTTAGAACACAATTCTGAACTTCAACTTTTCATATCATATGTTTCCAAACTACCATGAATGCGTTTTGGCATTTCAAATTTTCCGCAATCCATTCATATGTTCTACTCGTGATTAAATCATTTTCGGCCGATAAAGGATCGTGGATATACAGATTCTA
The DNA here is from genome assembly GCF_003918875.1 of Haliotis rubra. Taxonomy (NCBI): domain Eukaryota; kingdom Metazoa; phylum Mollusca; class Gastropoda; order Lepetellida; family Haliotidae; genus Haliotis; species Haliotis rubra. Next base: position 4,163,794 of record NW_025765447.1, read on the forward strand.
GTACTTTTGTTGGGTTGCGACTCACCCGGGATTCGAACCCACACTCTCAGAGTCAGGCACCTAATCGCCAGCGCGCAAAGCCAGCGATCAACCCTACTCAGCCACCGTGGCTTCCACACAAAATTGATGGCTTCCACACAAAATTGAAGTCTGACAACTAGTAGTCTAGATCACGGACTTTGTGTTCCCGTCTGACAAGTGTAAGTAGGCACGATTTTGAAAACTGGACGTTATTACTTTACCAAACTTGGTACATAGGCCGATTTAGTAAGAAACTGGCGCATTTCGATATGTAGGGGTCGAGTTCCCATTGCAACAACCCTAAGGTTCGAAATGACAGTTGTTCTTGTTTCCAGTGCAGATCTTGAGAACAAGAGGGCAATCCCAATTTTAATGTTCAATATCTCATTTCTTTGCATAAGTCAGTGTGTTTATTGGACTTACAAGTGAAACATATTGACACTTTTAATTGTAACATATAGACATTGTGTCTAGTCACAGCACCGCAGGGTGTGGATATATTGAGAAGCGTAATGTCAAATATATCATGGTACATTTGACCGATTTCAAAACTGCCTTGCGTATTCATAGCATTGGCCATGGTACTCGTGCCAATTAACACTTGTCAGTGGTTTACGTAGTCTACAGTACAAGATCCATGTATGTAAAGCCGTGGTGGCTGAATGGGTCAGGTCGCTTACTGTGTGGGCTGTCGGTACCATACCTGACTCTGAGGTGGAACTCGATACAAAAAAAAACGTACTAGAATTTGTTTTGTAATTTTCAGGGAAGGTGTAATCCCATATATAATGCGTGTTTCAATAAATCCTTTATTTGGATGCAAAGTCTTTGTCTCAACCTTCATTCACGATCCGGGAATGAATGAGCCTTCAGCAACCCATGCTTGTAAGAGGCGACTTACGGGTTGACATATGTCATCGTATCCCATTTGCGTAGGTCGATGCCAATGATGTTGATTTGTCTGATCCAGACTGCCGCCATATAGCTGGACTATTGGTGGTTGAGGCGTTAAAAACAAAAACCAAAACCACTTTTATTCACACTGTTATTCTCTCGGGAAAAATTCATTATGAATGAGAGACAATACTTTCTTACACACAAATGTACATATTCATGCACTGTGTTGTGTCTTTTCAGTGATCTCGAGCCTCTAACTGAACACAATGGGCGTGTGCGGTTCTCAGCTTGCTAGTGGTAAGTTGTGTGTTAAACCATGCTAATACATGTATGTTTGTGCTGTCATTCCAGCAATATTCCAGCTATATGGTGGCGGTCTGTAAATTGTCGAGCCTAGACCAGGCAATCCAGTGAGCAAAAGTATGCTCATCGATCTACGCAATGGGATATGATTGCATGTGTCCCAACAAGTCAGCGAGCCTGACCACTCGATCCCATTAGTCGCCTCTTACGACAAGCATGGGTTGGGAAAGCCCAGTTCTAAGCCGAATTATGGGTATAATTCGCAAAGCCCAGGTGGTTTCAGTAGTTCTCTAACACATGGCAATGGTACCTTGCTGGATAAAACATCGAAAATTTATCAGGGTGAATATATTTGTCATACATGCCTCTGATATGGCTTTAACTAAAATGGGTTTTCTAGTTCTCTTGCGTGAGAGCTTTCACGCCTCTTTTAGCAATCCTCCAGCAGTATCACAGCGGGGGATACGTCATGGGCTTGACGACCGAACGCTTTAGAAAGATAATGCATAAAATTTAACTGGTTAAGATAAATTATACGTGTCTGGTGAAAAGGGATTGATAATTAAGGCTCAGTATTTCTAGAGCAACTGTAATCATATATCTAAAACATGTTGTCAGCCATATACATACTTATTCATACTTATATAATAATTGGTCTTCAGCAACCCATGCTTTATCGTAAGAGGCGACTAACGAGATCGGGTGGTCAGGCTCGCTGACTTGGTTGACACATGTCATCGTATCCCAGTTGTTGATCGCTGGGTGGTCTGGTCTCGATTATTTACAGCTCGCATATTGCTGAGTGCGGCGATAAACAACAAACTAGCATTCTTATGCCATTGACTGATATTTCCGGGATCCCTTCTTCAGAGAGAAAAGAGTTCCACAGCAAACAGCTTCAAGAAAAGGACACAATTATATCGGATCTGAAGGAAAAGACGAAAACACTTGAAGAAGAGAAACAGAGAATATTGGACAAGAAAGAAACCTTGGAACGGGACGAGATTGGAAAGGATATGCTACTGGAGCAAAAGAATGAGCAGCTTCAACAACTTCGAAGCGAAAACGATTTCCACAGCAAACAGCTTCAAGATAAGGACACAATTATATCGGATCTGAAGGAAAAGACGAAAACACTTGAAGAAGAGAAACAGAGAATATTGGACAAGAAAGAAACCTTGGAATGGAAGAAGATTAAAAAGAATATGCAATTGGAGCAAAAGAATGAGCAGCTTCAACAACTTCGAAGCAAAAACGATGTCCTAAGAGCTGAGAGCAATAAATCTCCGACCCTTTTAGAATCCGCTGGAACTATGGCAAAAAAGACGTTAGGATGGTTTGGATACAAATAACAGACTTTCCAGAGCTTCGCCTAATTAATGTTGTGCTGGATTTCAAGAAAAGATTATCTGGGTGTTCAACGACGTTGGAGACTGCAAGTTCTAACATAGTGTGTTATTTCGCTCCATAGAATATAATCCGTCAAGTGTAGTATATCGGAAATCTCTGTAGGTTTACGAGACATCACATTTACCATCGATCGACAAATACGCAGTATTGAGTCTGAAACCGTCACGTACAAAATACTGAAAAGTAACTCTCTCCAATTCGCCATAAAATCATCAAGAAAGGAACTTGGAAGGCATGTGATTGGACAAAGTCATCCATGTGTGACCAATTCATTGATCTGGGTGTTTGTTTTGTGTGACCAGCAAAGGATAACGTCTTCATTGTCCAACTTAACCAGCCTTGAAATGTTATCAAGTTTACATCGTCTTGTTACTTACTTGCTGAAACTATTTTGTCCTAAAATCTTGAACTGTTCCTGAAATGTTCCTGAAACATTAACTTCTCATTTAGGAACTGTGAGTATAACAGGAACAGGGTATAGTACAATACATGTTCTGCATGATCTAGTTTGTGTGTGTGTGTTTTGTTTTACGCCGCACTCAGTAATATTCCGGCTAAATGGTGGCGGGCTGTAATAAATCGAGTCTGGACCAGACAATCCAGTGATCAACATCACGAACATATCTACGAAATTGGGGTCCGATTACATGTGTCAACCAAGTCAACGAGCCAGGGGCTAGATTTTCGAAGTTCTCTTAGCGCTAAGATAATCGTAAGTTAATGTTAATGTATGGCACTTACCACTATCTTAGCGCTAAAAGAGCTTCGAAAATATAGGCCCTGGCGTGCTCTAGTAGTCGTTATGGCCTGACACAACCATTCATCAATTGGTCAGCTACGACTAAACAAGGATATATAGCACTATCAAAATAGACGCAGAGCTGAGATGAAATCACACTTCCGATCTGGATGCTTCCAGTGTCACACTGTGGAAGTATCTGCTTGTGTATACGTATATAGAGGATACAGTTAAACAATTAACTGGCATGCATAGCTGTTGACAACATCTCTATATATAGCACTATGTTGCTAATTTAGTTTACTTGGAAAAGCGTTGGCGCGGAGTTAGTGACAATAGACATCCATTTTCCTCGGGAAGATGGTAAAGACGAAGAGCCGAGTTCGATTCCTGAGTGGTTTCAAAAGGTGAAGTCGTTTCTTGGTGTCTTCGACGTGATGGAATAATACTAACATATGTCTCCAAGCAGTGTTTATCTTCAACCACTCACTCATATGTGTATTTGTGTGCTTGTGCGTACGCCAACGCGTGTCCACGTGACTGTGTGTGTCGTACAGGTGTGTGTTCTTGCATTGGCTCCTTGAACTTGATGGCAGAACGACTAACAAGAAACTGGCAGCTGTTCAAAAGTTCGATGCCGCGTAAAACACTTAATTCATTTTAAAGGATTTCTTTTTCATTTTTTGAACTGTTATTTATCGACCCTGAAATGTATATTTTCCTGGGAATGTGGATATCTGACCCAGAACAAACAGAATCGTTTGCCTTCAGTATATAATCGTTTGAATTTACCCCAAAATATATGACAGTTCTGGTACATTATTTCTCCCTACTTCAGTTTTGGAGAAGTTCCATGGCAAGTAGAGTAATCAGCTAAGTGTGCTAACATATGGTTTGGAAAGTGATCTATTATAAAAACTGCCACTGTTTGTAGAAGATATCAGGAAATCCGAACGCTTCTGTCTGAACTAAATTCAGGACGAACAAAGTGAGAACTTCATCAGTGTGTTAATGGTCGTTCCTGTAAGATTACCCCGTTTTCGTATCGGATAGTGATACCATATCACATTGTATCCTTAGCACTTTCTATGATAAATATACTCAGCAGCAAAACAAACGTCAGTTCGAATTCAAAATTAGATAGGCACTGTAATCAAATCATTACAGAAATGGACATAATGAGCGGATCAAAAATATGTTTGTGTACAATATCATCTTGACACATCAATGAATAACTCAGCACAATTTCAAGACATTACGTGAACGTTTGTAGTCCATTCAGACTCTTGACTTCAGTATCTAGTGTGACCACCACGAACGGCAATAACTGCAGCACACGCTGTGCATGGAGTGCACCAATCGATTGATGAAGGCCATTGGCACCTGGAACCACACTCTGAGAAAGACCTGGCGCAATAGATCGACTGTGTTCGGCCTTGGTTTGACATTAGTAAGTCTCCTCTGAATTTCATCCCAAAGATGTTCAATTGGGTTTAAATCAGGACTACTGTATAATGTTCTGCTGTAGGAAGTCCCGTGTAGCTCTGGCAGTATGGGCCCGGGCGTTATCATGTTGGAAAATGTTGTTCCGGTGACGTGCGAAATGTGGTATGTGGTATGACGTGGGGTCTGAGAGCTTGGTCGATATAGCGCACCGCTCTGATACCGCCTCCTCTCCCTGGACCAAGATTCTGGAACACCACAGGACCCTCTCTCTGGTTCAGGCCTATTCCACCCCATACCATGATGTTTGCAAACCCCGTCAGTCTCTTTCCATAACACATTGGTCTGAGTAACGCTGGCAGCGTCGTCGCCATATTCTTGTTCTGCCATCTGCAGCTGATACGCCAGACGGACTCAGATTTGTGAACAGAACAGTTCTCCATTGCCTGTGTCGCCAGTTTGGGTGTTGTAGGGTAAACTGTAGACGTTCAAGTCGATGACGAGGGTTTAGGATATGTCCACGGTAAGGTTAACGGCAATGGAGGTTCCCGCTGTTAAGACGTCGGCGTACTGTATTAGTACTGATTGGTCTTCCGTGTGTTCCCACTGTCTGGCGTGTTGTTTCGGATGCCTGCATGAAGGGATTCTGTAAATGCTGTCACACAACATGGCGGTCTTGTCGTCTTGTGGTCACCCTTGGTCTGCCAGTACGGGGGCGATCATTTGTGGTGTTGGTCGCCCGGAAACGTTGCTGCAGCCTGTATATGGTCCGAACGTTGACCTGGAAGTGATTGGCAACGGCTTGTGCAGTGTGGCCAGCTTCAAGTCTTCCAAGCGCCTGGTTCCTCTGAGCTGTCGTGAGTGGCGGCATCCTGCTGACGTTGTAATGTGAATGTTTCAACCAGGTTTGGGGGTGCATTTTATATGGCTGATCCTTGTGAACAGCATGTGCAGCATGAGTTGCATGAAAAACATGGAGAACACCGTACCATCTCCGAGATCAGGTTGCGTTTTTGAGACCGTTTTCTGGGTTCAATTCTGAGTTTGGGAAAGAATGTCTTTGCTCGGGTAAAGTTGGAGATGTTGTAATAAATATACAATCAAGACATGAAATGAGTTTACAGTTATCCGTTTCTGCGAAGGAAAATTCAAAACTGATGTTTCTTTTGCTACCTAGCATACCTTTATTTTGATTTACTTTTCACGGCTGCAAACATATGAAACCTTGAACATTATTTGACCAAACGACATAAGAATCTGCATGTGTATTGTGTATCATTTAAGAGATACACCTCCTGTGTGTTGAAATTTGATACCATAGCGATACCATATCACATTGTATCCTCAGCGCTTTCTATGAAAAATATATTCACTTTGTTGTACTTTTAAAGGCTGCAAACAGATGAACTCTTGAACAATTTCACCAAACGACATAAGAATCTGAAGATTAACATCGATCACCATCAACAGAGACCAGGATTGCTTCTTCCCGTCACCCATATATATCGTTTTATCACATAGATACTCCACTGTAACTCCACTCTGCAGTTAACCTCCGTGTTGTACCAGGATCCATTGTCAGATTTCTGATTGAAAACTATCATCATGTTGAACAGATTTATCCCTTTGTTACCATTGTTTGTTTGTTGTCATTGTTAGTCTATGTGCATACAAGTCTCAGCTATTATAACTCTTTCTTACCTAATTATGGAGAGATTTTGTATTATGTACGTGTCTCCCATGAAGAAAATAAACAAGTTAAAAACCATATAACTTCTTTATTCATTTACCATCACTATGTGTGATATATGGTAAAATATGGTTGAATCTATCGTTCTTGGCCATTCGTGTTATTCCGGGACAAGCCGAATAGCGACTCGTGCCCCTCTGGAAGGATTTCATATTGGCGTAGGAACATCAGAACCAATTCAAACAGGAACGATAACTCTATTACCGTTTGATTCTAATGGTACTAAATATCACCGAAGTACTCATACATTGTATTGCCGTTTTTGTTTTTATTTATTTTAAAGAATTATACCTCCCCGGAACAACTAAATGAAAGAGAAAAATATATTTGTAAAGAAATATTCTGACGTAATTATTACCAGATATTCACCTTATATTTTCCAATAATATTTCTGAAAAGGGTTTAATAATCACAAATGGGATTTGTTTTATTGAATATGCAAATAAAACTTATTAGAAAAACCCGCTACATTAAATCCCAAAGCAGAAACTCAAAATCTGAACATACGTGTAACCTTGCTGTCATACCCCAAGTGGAATATTAAATAAATTCGCTGAGAAATATATGAATGACCACAAAAAGGTCAGACTAAAATATTCCCAGAGAATTGAAATATATGCCCAATGTTAAAGATTAAAGTTAATTAGTTACATACAGATATAATATTATTGTTTAGAAACTCGTAGCGATCTATAATTACATTCCAAACACTGTTGGAAGCGCACGTACAATCACCACAACAAGCCCGCAAGATCGCCAGAAATACACTCACGTGCGTGTATTTCAATCTCTCACCGTCAATCGCATGATTCTTACCAAAAACTTCACGTTAGACAGTACAATTATGTAAGCTACGTTCTTAGTACTTTCAATATGACGATACATATTTTTCATGATATTTTCAACAATAACATGATGCCATAAATACGGAAGCGTCCTAGTGTCACAGTCAAACAAATTTTATCTCCTAATTGGGACTTAGCCATCTCCTAATTAGGTGATACTATCTCATAATTAGGAGTTACTATCCCCTTATTAGGACTTAGCTATATCTTAATTAGGTGATACTATATCCTAATTAGGACTTAATATCTCCTAATTAGGTGATACTATCTCCTAATTAGGTGATACTATCTCCTAATTAGGACTTAGTATCTCCTTATTAGGACTTCATATCTCCTAATTAGGACTTAATATCTCCTAATTAGGACTTAAGGATCGCATAATTATGTTTGAAAAAGTCAACCAGTAGTCATTCACTTCTGTTTGGGTTTAGCATCTTGGATGAAGTCATGGATGAAAGCATATGCATGTGTTTCATGTTGGGCTTGCAGTATTCAGAAATTTTGTCTTGTTTGGCCCATTTAAATGGCATCATTATCAGCATGAAGAAACTGAAACTGTTTAGGCGAAGACATAATAGTGATATTGTAGAAGTTGCTATGTTCGTAAAATTTAGATCTAAATGTTCCTGGAACCACAGTCCTAAGTACTTGTACGAACTTGCATAAGATACCACCTCCCTGTATTCAGCAAACATTCGGTGTATCCCCCCTCCGGCCAGGGCCTCCTTTCACAAAGCACTAAGGTGGTCGTAAGTCACTAAGGTAACCTTAGTGCAGTGTTAAAGAATGGGAGTTAAGGTTAACCTTAGTAAAGGTTGCTTCGTGAAAGGAGCCCCTTGACCCTTAATTCTCAGTGCGATCAATAAATGCCAATTAACATCTCCCTACGCAGGCGGATCTTACGTATGTACAACGTGGCGTCATGTCCCAATGTATAAATAAAACCTGACTGGGATGATCAGTCGGAGAGACAAGATGAATTGAGGAGACGGGCGCAGATTATCGACAAGAAGCAGGCGGATTGTGCGGCTCGTCGTGGCGTCGGTCAAAGCTGTCGCCTCACCAACGGCTACGTCGACAATGAAGAATCGCTGTCCGACTTCTACATATGTGTAAGTGACAGAGCGAGTCTCCGCACAGGGTACATTGGCCACTCGGTCTCAGTGTGCGTTCTGTCACGTGATTGCCATTTAACTTGTACCATTTCGACCATTATTCCCCAACCATAATAAACATGGCTGCTGTCTTCAACTCTACCGCTGACGTGCGTCCTCCGTCCGTCAACCATCCTGAACTACCATCCGAGAGCATCCCCAGTACGTTAGGTTTGATAGGACTGTTTTCATCTGTATATTAAAAGGGACTTGTGGATTTATTTATAGATCTACAAAGGTATTCCATAGTGGAATATATTTTTATTGGCAGACAAATTCTTATCTACCATGCTTCAAAACCACATACAACCAAGCGGGTTCAACTGTTTGTGAAGCTGAGTATGTAGTTTAGATTTGTTGGTTTCTTTGTTCGGTGCTTTACGCCACTTCCAGCAATATCCCAACAATATCATGGCGGGAGCCACCAGTAATGGGCTTCACACATTGGGTCGATGAGGGGAATCGAACCCGGGTCTTCGGCGTGACGAGCGAGGGCGGAAACCACTTGCTCCGCCTCCTAATGTGAGTGAGGGAGGTTTATAAACATGAACCCGTTTCAACTTGCATCTCGTCTCAGTTGTGAAACTGTCGAGTCTACAACCGTAACGCATGGTCCAGTTCCTTTCCCTTAAAAACTTGATGTGAAACCAACAACAGAGAAATGTGCTGTACTTAACAAATGTATTCTAAAATTAACTAAGCTAACAAATCAGTAGGTCTCATTGTGTCAGTGTGAAAAGCAATAAACACAATGACGGTAATATTCACCTCTCACAGACAGTAATCCAACTTGCAATTGGAAGAATGTGAGTTCACAGGGTATACGTACAGAGTGATCACACAAAATGCTGGTCTTCTCCTGACTTGAGATGTAGTGAGTGAGTGAGTGAGTTTAGTTTTACGGCGCCTTTAGAAATGTTCCAGCAATATCGCGGCGGGGGACACAAGAAAATAGGCTTCACACATTGTACCCATGTGTGGAATCGAACCCGTGTCTTCGGTGTGACGAGTGAACGCTCTATCCACTAGGCTACCTCACCGCCTCGGCTTGAGATGTAATGAGAGGGGTAGGGCCCCTCAATCCAGACATCAGGGTATAACATCAAGACACTATCAGACCACAGGCGAAAAATTCAAGTAGTTATTTGTTATTCAAGCATGTATTGAATTACGTTCTTGAACGACATATAAACTAATGAATATTACTGAAAAGGTTTCACCATTTGCAAATATAGAGACACAAAACTACTTCTTGAATTAGAATGCATACATTCTAATATAGAACGAAATATGTGTTTTCACTAAGACATTCGTCTTGGTCGTAGATAATACTGTCGCCCATACTACTGGAATACTTCTAAAAGCGGCGTAGAACTGAACTTACTCACTTACTAATTCATAGCCGACCAGGCCATGTTTTAAAACAGCTTAATGAAGAGCACCAGGCAAGGCAACAACAAGTACCGTCTTTTCACGTCTTTTGTTCCGCCTGGGATCAAACCATCGAATGATACTAGGGCTGTAAAAAACGATGCATCTAACTATCGATGGATTGCAATTGTTGAGTCTCCGATAGCAATTAATCGATGATAGAAACGAAAAACTATCGATGCATTGATAGTATGTGTGACTATCGATAGTTTAGTAATTCCCTTCCATTGATAAATGCGCAGCGCAAAATTCAGGAAGTACCAGATTCGTTCACTTTGATGTAGAGTTATCCACCCCTGTTACAAACATGGCGGCAAACACGGCATGCGATTCCGAGTTTGACATTGTGAATGTTGGAAAGTCCATAACGAGGAGAAATTTGCTCTTTTTGAAGCTCAAAGAAACCTTGAATGTGGATAGAAAATGTGTGGCTTTTACAAAGTGCAAGCTTATTTTGAAATATTCTGGCAATACGACCAACTTATTCGACCACTGTCAAAGACAACACCACAGACACCGGGAAATAAAACGTCCAAGTGAAACAACTCAGTTAACATTAGATCAAACAAACGCCAGATCAGGCAAGTTAAATGTCGAATTCTGACCTAACACAAAACATTTCAAATGTTATTTAGGAATTTATGTTAAAAGACCTTCGCCCAGAAATGGGCTTCTCACATTGTACCCTTGTGGGGAATCGAACCCGGGTCTTCGGCGTGACGAACGAACGCTGAAACCACTAGGCTACCCCACCGCCGTCCCTGCTAACTGATTAGGGCCAAAGGATTGGATACAAAGTATCGTAACGTTCTAGATTGTCGAAAACATCATCAAAACATTCACATAAATCGTAATTCCTGAAATTGGTCCATACAGGTCAACTTTGTTGTGATTGGTCATCACCATATTTCCATGTTAGTTAGAACGAATGTCAGTCCAGATGAAGTGTCTAGAAATTTGCTCTCGCCTTTCCAGTAACATGCTCAGTCCTGCAGAAGTTTACCAATACCTATCAGTGAAATTTAGATCACTTGTTTGTTGTTTTTGTAGATTAATTCATCGTGTTAATCGGGTTGCTTTGCTTCGGAGGGAAATGTTTAAATGCATATAGATAAAGTTTGTTTGCTTGTTGTTTAACGCCGCACTCAGCAATATTCCAGCTATATGGCGGCAGTCTGTAAATAATCGAGTCTGGACCAGACAATCCAGTGATCAGCATCATGAGCATCGATCTGCAATTGGGATACGATGACTCTTCACGGGTCAAAATAGATAAAGGACGATCAGGGTTTCTGATGATGTGAAAAGGTAAGGGTACCTTTTCTTTACATCACCGCATCACGTTCCACAGCGGCGGTTTATTATTTAAATCGGTATAAAAATTCAGGGAGAGCAGAAAATCACAGAAAATATACCGACAGCCTATAATAGTTTTTAACTCTCGTTCTACCTGACTAAGCCTCTCCTATTACGTAGGACGTGACATGAGTCACTGGTTATCAATAGTCGCATGTCAGTGTGACCTTTACACAGGGTTTGCGGAAAGGAGCATTCCCCAGGAATTGACCTTGGCTGGGAATTGACATTACGTTACATAAATGGATATTTATTGAGTCATGCAATAATTCACTTCTGCTGAGTAATTTAAATACACATGTGCTCCCCCAAAAGTAAAAAAACCACTAATTTATAAACAATATCTACATGTACATGAATCATGCAGAACTGTAGCAACAACAATGGGTTGGAATGTTCAAGATTGTATATACACTGTACTATAGGCTTTGGGCCGTAAGTACAGATCTAACACAATTGTATTGAATTTAAATAAAGATGAGATGCATGTATTCATGTTTCTCCCTCATCTTAGTGGAATTTGCCTAGGTGTTATGGTATGGTGCCAACCGCACATCATAACCTACAAATTTACATTTGGTTACCATGGGCAAAGCTACTAACGACTTTTTTCTATTTTTGTTTGGGATACGGTGGTCAACAGCAGAGGAACTCACCAAGCAGAACGTGAACGACAGTTCTAGAAGAGATCATACATTTTGTGCTGCTAGACGGGTGAGTGAAACGGAACATGCTTTTCTTCTTTACGCCAAAAATTATATTTATGAAATACATTGTATTCTAATCAAGCATACTTTTCCTTGACTTAGAACTTATAACACAATTCTGAACTTCAACTTTTCATATCATATGTTTCGAAACTACCATGAATGCGTTTTGGCATTTCAGATTTTCCGCATCCATATGTTCTACTCGTGATTAAATCATTTTCGGCCGATAAAGGATCGTGGTTATAATCAGAATATGACTGTTCAGAACAATCTAAAACAGAAAGTATTTACCCATAACAAAGTGATATCTAAACGTCAATTTTTCTCAATGACCTGCTGTAACTTCTCTTGGGCGTAAAAGACAAAAAGTAGAGAATAATACATGAATAACTGAGTGAGAGAGTGAGATTAGTTTTACGCCGCGCTCAGCAATATTCCAGCTATATGGAGGCGGGCTGTAAATAATCGAGTCTGGTCCAGACAATCCAGTGATCAGCAGCATGAGCATCAATCTGCGCAACTGGGAACCAATGACATGTGTCAACCAAGTCAGCAAGCCTGACCACCCGATCCCGTTAGTCGCCTCTTACGACGAGCATGGGTTACTGAAGATCAATTCTAACCCGGATCTTCACGGGTATATGAATAACTGAAAATAAGAGGTTGTTTGTTTCATGTTCATCTATATGTACTGCATCTAAAATTGAGCTTGACAAACCGTTAGTTGGTTCTTATGACAAGTAAGGGTTGCCTGAGATCAATACCAACAGGCGTCTCCACTGGTTATTTGCGCATGTCAATCCGTAGTTGTGCTTCATATACTCAGCAACAAAAAAAACACGTCTGTAAGAAATCAAAATTAGATAGGCACGGTAAAAATTATATTATGATGTCGATAGAGACATTATTTTTTTTAAATATGAAGACAAAGAAGGTCTCCTGGAACAAACTGACCTAGGTTGGGTTGAGACTCCTCAATCTCAGAGTCAGGCACCTAATCGCAAGCACATAAAGTCGGCCATCAAACCCACTCAGCCACCGTGGCTTCCACAAAATATGGAAGTCGTACAACCCTCAGTCAAGATCACAGACATTGTGTACCCCTCTGACAAGAAAACCGGACGTTATTTCTTGACACATCTGTAGTAAAAAAATGGCGCCTTTCGATATTTAGGGATCTTAAAAACGATATTTGAGTTTCTAACCCTCACTAAGCTTCTAAATGATGGTTGTTCTTGTTTCCAATGCAGATCTTGAGGGCAAGAGGGCAACCCAGTTAAAATGTTCAATATGACATTTCTTTGCATATGTCATTCTCTTCAAGATCTTTGTCTGTATTTGTGGTTCTCGGACTTACAAGTGAAACATATTGACACTTACAGTCTAGTCAGAGCACCAAACTCTGAGCTTTTGGGTTTATTGAGAAAGCGTATACTCAAATATGTATTCATAACATTGGCCATGGGTGCCAAATTGCACTTGTCAGAGGATTACGTATTCTAGAGTACAACTTGTCAGACTTCCATGTTAGTGGAAGTCACGGTGGCTGGATGGGTCAGGTCGCTTACTGTTTGGGCTGTCAATACAGTGTCTGACTCCGAGATGGAACTCAACACTAAAATGTACTAAAAGCTGTAACAGGGAAAGTGTAATCCCAAATATAATCCATGGTTCATTAAATCCTTTATTCACGATCCGGGTTAGAATTAATCTTCAGTAACCCATACTTTCGTAAGAAGCGATTAACGTGGTCAGGCTCGCTGACTTGGTTGAAACATGTTATTGTACCCCAATTGCGTAGATCGATGCTCATGCTGTTGATCACTGGATTGTCTGGTCCAGACTCGATTATTTACAGACTGTCGCCATGTAGATCGATGCCCATGATGCTGCCGCCATATAGCTGGTATATTGCCGATCGTGGTGTTAAAAACCATCCAACTTTATTCACACCGTTATTCACTCAAAAAAACAATCATTGTGAATGAGAGACGATAATTCGCTGCACACAAATGTACATATTCATGCACTGTGTTGTGTCTTTTCAGAGATCTTGAGGCTCTTAACTGAACACAATGGGCGTGTCGGGTTCTCAGCTTGCTAGAGGTAAGTTGTTTGTTAAAACTCAATACTACATGTATGCTTGTGCAGTCATGCATGAAGCGGGCAACACCTTTTCTAGTCACAATGATTCATCGTTCCTGTGATTTCCACAGCAGTTCAGTTACGTCATTCCATATTATGTCTTGTTTGTTGTGTAACACCGCAACCAGCAATATTCCAGCTATATAACCAGCAAATAATCGAGTCTGGACCAGACAATCCCCTGATCAAAAGCATGAGCATCAATCTACGCATGACATGTGTCAACCATGTCAGCGAGTCTGACCATCCTATACTGCTAATCGCCTCTTACGCGACAAGCATGGGTTACTAAAGACCAATTCCAAAGAGGATCTTCAGGGTTTCATTCCACATACGCGTGATTTGAGAAAAGCCCCACAGCAGTTATCCACAACATGGGTATATTTGTCATACGTGCCATGATGGAATTGAAATGGATTTTGGTAGATTTTCTGTCCCTCTTGCATGTTATTTGATGGTTTCAGTGAGTGAGTGATTAAGCATTCACGCCACTTTTAGCAATTTTGCAGGTATATCACGGCGGGGAATACTAGGAATGGTCTTCACACATTATACCCAAGTTGGGAAATCGAACCTGGGTCTTGGGCTTGTGGGCCGAGCGCTTTAGAAAGATAAGGCATAAAGTAATAACAGTTAAGATAAATAAGATGTGTCTGGTGAAAAGGGATTGATAAATAAGGCTCAGTATTTCTACAGCAACTGTAATCGTATTTTCAAAACATATTTTCAATCTTATAGATATTTATTCCATTGAAATTCCATTGAACTTCTGTGTACCTAATATTACCTTTCTTCAGAGAGAAACGAGTTCCACATCAAACAACTTAAAGATAAAGATGAAATCATATCGCATCTGAAGGTAAAGACGACAAAACTTGAAGGTGACAAAGAAACCTTGGAACGGAACGAGATTATAAAGGATAACCAATTGAAGCAAACGAATGAGCAACTTCGACAACTTCGAAGCGAAAACGATACCCTCAAAGCTGAGATCAAGAAATCTCCGACAGTTTCAGAATCCGTTGGAAATATAGCAAAACAGACGGGGGACTATATTGGAGGATGGATGGGATTAACAAAATAGACTTGCTAGAGTTTTGCCTAATTCATGTTGTGCTAGATTTACAGATAAGATTCTCTAGTATTCAACGTCGTGAACTCAGAACCGTTGAATAGACTGAAAGTTATTGCATGATGTGTTATATCACTCCATAAATATATATTCCGTCAAGTGTAAACTCATTATCATACACACTTAATTACACTAATCTTTCAGTATTCGCATCTCTGTAACAATCGATTGAGAAATAAGTATCGTTGGCCTTAAGTAGATAATTGTTTTAACTTAACCCGTAACATGTTCGTTGACTGTCATGGTGCATGTTTGTTGTTTTTGGACAACACGTGTATTTGTGTACCCTGCTTCTGTTTCGCAGAAGTCCCATGGCAATCAGCGAGGTGTGCTAGAACATGGCAAAATATATCATTGAAATAAATGACCTTCTTAAAACATAACATTATAATTAATAATCAAACTTTTTGAAAAGTGACCTACTGTCAAAATTGCTAGTAATTTACAACCATATTTTTGACGAAATTTGTGGGAAATCGGAACGCCTTTTTCTGAACTAAATTCAGGACGAACAAATTGGTAGAATGGTGTTAAACCTTCCGTGTTTTGGCATTTAAGGTCGTTCCACTGTTAAGTAGATACCTCTTATTAGAATTCCTTATGCTGAACCGAGGTATTCACTATACAGTGAGACTACATCAAATTTCAAAACACGGAAGGTTTAACACCATTCTACTATGACGGTAAGAGTGCTTTTAAAACCGTCGTCTTGAGTAGTTCAACATATGGGTTTCAAATACATAGCTTACCGAAAAATATTTTGACAAATAACCTTCATAACTGAGCCCAACGATACATTTTGATTTTACCTGTGTACCTGTGTTCTGTTGTCATCTTATCACCAAACCGATTGTTACCAAACTCACCTGATTACACAGGAACCGGAGTTTTCCCCATAAAACACCAGGGAGTGTATTAATTACGCTGGAGTGCTTGACTCGTCTTCAGCTAGGTCCCGATAGGTGTACACTTCTGATGGGTTGCAATTGTTGGTTGTCTTTGTAACATGAAGCTGGCGAATGTATCCGTGCGCACGGATCTGTGTGAAATGTCAGGATATATTAAAAAGGGACTTCAGTAGGAATAAGAAGACTTCTTTTTAACAAATCAGAAATCAAGCATTTTTCAGTGTCATGGTAGAATTCACAATATGTCTAGTTGGGCGTGAAAATGTCTAGTATTTTGAAAGCTTTACTGAAAGCCATGATCAGAGACCAGCGTCACTTCATTCCATCATCTTTGTTGGAGGGGGTTTCC
This sequence comes from Haliotis rubra, assembly GCF_003918875.1. Taxonomy (NCBI): domain Eukaryota; kingdom Metazoa; phylum Mollusca; class Gastropoda; order Lepetellida; family Haliotidae; genus Haliotis; species Haliotis rubra. The sequence continues at coordinate 4,180,387 of NW_025765447.1, forward strand.
CCTGGATCTTGAGGTTAAGGGTTGGGTTTCAAGGAGCGTTATATGCTGTTTGGTCATACGCTTTTTGATCAGGGTCACAACATACCTCTTTGCCCTCAGACTAATTAAAACAAGGACCACAGAAAATCCAGAGAAACCACCCACAGATACAGATTCAAACCGATCATCAACAGAGGTCAGAACTGCTTCTTTCCGTCACCCATGTATCATCGTCTCATCACCTAGAAGCATACACTTTAACTTCACTCTGTAGTAAACCTCACTGTTGTTCCAGGATACATCCTCAGACTTAATCTCTTTGTCTGAGTGCGCTATGTTAGCTATTATAACTGTTTCTGACCTAGTTATGGACAGTTTTTTTCTTTTTGTAAAGTACCGGCTTTGCTTCTGTACCTAATTTCTCCCATAAAACAAATAAACAAGTTAAAAACCATATACCATCTTTATTTATTCACCATCATTATGTGTGATATGTGGTACACTATGGTTGAATCTATCGGTCTAGGCGTGGGCGGCCACTACGGGTTTTCGTCTATAATTAGATTGTCTCGCTGCAAACACAGCTATGAATTCCAAGTGGTGTTTTTAAATCGACAGCTGACTGGATGTGCTGGCGATTAGGTGCCTGAATCTGAGGATGTGGGTTCGAATCCCGGATGGGACAAAGCCCAATAAAAAAGTACTAGAATCTGTACTTTACAGAGAAAGTGTAATCCCAAATATAACGTGTTACATAAGAACACTTTCTAAATGACATTATGTATTCATGGATACGATAGGTTTGATAGGATTGTTTTCTTCTCTATATCATGAGGGACGAACAATGTATTTGATATTGGATTATAATTTGATTAGTCGCCATTTGCTCATGTACCATGAGTCAAAACCACAAACATGCAAAACGGGTTCAACTGTTTGTGAAGCTGCGTATGTAGTTTAGATTTGTTTGTTTGTAGTTTTCAGCAATATCATGACGGGGGACACCAGAAATGGGCTTCACTCATTGTAATGAAATGGGGAATCGAACCCCCATGTCTTCGGCATGACGAGTGAACGCTGAAACCACTTGGCTCTGTCTCCTAATGTGAGTTGAGTTGAGTTGGGTTTTGCGTCACATCGGCATTATTCCAGCCATATAGTGACGAGAAAATGTTTGCATTAATAAACATTGTAAGTACATACTCGGAATGAGTTTTATTTCAAAAACATATATTCATTACATTGTCCTTTAAAAGCAGAAAAGTCATAGCATCAAATTTAAAGGCAGACAATTTGTTAGTCACATTTCACAGTTACAATTTATGATAGTTACTTTCCACAGTTACAATTTATGATACAGATCAACTTCCCTCGGGTAGTTCACTACCAGATGAGCGCTCACGCGGGAGAACAGATCTTTTAGGTTTGTTGCATCATAATGTGACTCCCTACGCATTCAAGCAGAATATGCTTGATGGTGAAAACCTCATCGCAAGAGACACACATGGGGGTCCATCCACATCCGTTTTCAGCAGATAGTCATGAGTAAATCGACTGTGGCCAATACGACATCGTCGTGAACTTACCTCATCACGTCTTGACTGACAACCCAAGTAGGTATAACCAATTGTTGGTTTCAATTCATACAGTTTATTTCTTCCTACTTGAGTGTCCCATCGTTTTTGCATGAGGTCCCGAGTATAGCTTTTGATAGTGGGTTTGAAATCACTGTACGTGATCAGCAGTGGAGATAAGGGCTTGGCAAGAGCTGCCTTTGTTGCAGCATCGGCTTTTGTGTTACCTGCTATGCCGACGTGACCCGACAACCAGCAGAGGACGATGTCACATTGGCCAGTAGAGAGGTCGTTGTAAAGTTCCAAAATGTCCAGAATGATTGGGTGACTTGAAGGCAAGATAATGAATCTGTGAAAACGATGAAGTTTTTGGAATGATTCTGCTGTTTAATATAGGTCAAAGCTGAAAAGATAGCTTTGGCCTCGGCAGTGAAAATGGAACTGTTGTCGGGAATCCTAGAGGAGACAGTCTTAGATCCAATGACTGTAGCACTGGCGACTTGGCCCTCATCCTTGGATCCGTCTGTGAAAATGGATCTATGGGTGTCATACTTGGAACGTAACTGGATGTATTCCTTTGTGACTTTTTGAATTTAGTGAGGGTAAGATGAATACAGGAGTCGGTAAGGTGCTATGCTATTGAGATCAATTTTAGCTGCAGATATGTGTGGTTGAATTCTGATTCCAAGCGGTGGAACCCAGGCTTGGCAGTTTAGGAAACAAGTTTTCATAGAGAGGGTTGAAAACACAATTGTATGCTGGATTGGACTGATTTGAACGTAGTTTAAAGATATACTGCAGTGAAAGTTTAATGCGGCGTTGTTCAAGGGAAGGTTCGTTAGCCTCTGCATATAGACTGTCTACCGGAGAGGTCCTAAAAGCTCCCAGGCAGAGCCTCAGGCCTTGGTGGTGGATAGAATCTATTTTTTCTAAATTGCTTTTGCAGGATCCACCATAAACAATGGAGCCGTAGTCTAGTTTAGAGCGAACCAAAGATCTGTACAAGTGAAGGAGGGTAATCTGATCCCCTCCCCACTCTGTATTTGAAACGACTTTTAGTAAGTCCAGAGCCTTCAAGTTCTTGGTTTTCAAATATTTTATGTGGTGCAAGAATGTCAGGTGGCGGTCGAATAAGCGTCCCAGGAATTTGGCCTCTTCTACTAACTTGATGGGAGTACCCTCTAAAGATAGGTCTGGATCCTTGTGTGGTCTGTATTTACGACAAAAGTGAATACAATTTGTTTTGGATTTTGAAAACTTAAAGCCATTTTCATTGGCCCATTTTTGGATTTTGCTAAGGCAGAGTTGTAGCTGCCTTTCTATTGCGTGCATGTTCTTACCACGACATGAAATATTGAAATCGTCCACGAAAAGGGACCAATCAACACAACTGTTCAGGACGTTAGTGAGGCGGGGGTTTTTTATGCTAAAAAGGGTGACAGACATGATGCTGCCTTGAGGGACGCCCTGATCTTGGTGGAAATAATCAGATAATGTGGAACCTACCCGTACTTGAAATTGTTTGTTGTTTAAAAACTGAGATATGAACTGAGGTAATCTGCCCCTCAATCCAAATTTATGTAAATCTTTTAAGATACCATGTTTCCACGTTGTATCGTATGCTTTTTCTAAATCGAAGAAGATAGATACAGTATGTTGTTTGTTGACGATGGAATTTTTGATGAAAGATTCCAGACGCACCAGATGGTCAATGGTACTTCGGTTTTTTCGGAAACCACACTCGAGGTCACTAAGGAGGTTATTGGTCTCCAGGTACCAGATTAATCGATTGTTGACCATGCACTCCATGGTTTTACAAACACACCTAGTTAGTGATATAGGACGGTAGTTTGAGGGATCGGTATGATCCCGGCCAGGTTTTGGTATATGGATGATAATGGCGTTGTGCCACGAAGGAGGAAAGTTGCCGGTTGTCCAAATGTCATCAAATATATTGAGTAGAGTTTCCAAACTTGAATCAGGAAGGTGTTTCAGAAGCTGATAATGAATATCATCAACTCCTGCTGTAGTGTCGTGAGCCTGCCCCAGGGCAGTACGTAGTTCATGGAGAGAAAACGTTTCATTGTAATCCTCACCATTATCAGAGTTAAAATAGATAGATTTCTGTTCTTTTTGGATTTGGTATTTCTGGAACTTGGGGTTATAGTTTGACGAGGAGGAGTGGTTTGCCAAAGTTTCGCCAAGTTTGTTTGCTATTTCAACTTTATTGGTTAAAAGGGAGTCACCATCTTTGAGATGGTGAACACCAGATTTGGATCCTTTGCCCTTAATCTTTTGAATCATGTTCCACACCTTGGACATGGGTGTGCGGGAGTTGATTTTGGACACATATTTCCTCCATGACCAGCGTTTAGTTTGTTTAAATGTTCGTCTTGCCCTGGCATTTGTCATTTTAACGGCATTCAGGTTATGCACAGTAGGATGTTGACGGAAGTATTTTTCCGCCTTCTTCCTATTTTTCCTAGCTTGTTTGCAGTTTGTATCAAACCATGGTTTGCGTATGTGCGGGTTTGCAGAGGACTTAGGAATGGTTTCGTCTCCAATAGTATTTAAGATATCAGAAAATAGTTCCATGGGATCAGGAACATTCCTGAAGTTGTCCGGTATAAGCTTTTCAGAGCAGAGAGTTTGGAATAATGGCCAATTGGCCTTAGTAAAATTCCATCTTGTTGAAGGTGGTTCATCCGCGGGAGTGATAGGAGTAAGAATAGTTGGAAAGTGGTCGCTTCCACAAAGGTCATCGTGGACCGACCATTCAAACTCGTTTAAGAGATGCATAGATCATTATTGGAGAGAAAATCTTCAAGAACCTTTCCCTTATTATTTGTATCAGTACAGTACTCCCCCACAGAGGGTTATGGCCGTTCAGGTCGCCCATGATTATGCGGGGCTTTAGGATTTGATTATACAAGTTCTGAATATCAGATAGGTGGACAGTTGAGGAGGGAGGACGATAGGGTGAGCATAGTGTAAACCCTATGTTCGAGTCATGCGGACAGCAACAGTTTGTAGGTTGGTGTTAAGTGAAACAGAGCTATGGAGGATGCCCTGCCTCACCAGGATAGAATTGCCTCCTGTAGCTTTTACACCAGGAGGAGAAAAGGAGTGGTAGGAACTGTACCGACGGATGTCAAATTTATCAGTCCTTTTTAGGTAGGTTTCTTGGAGACAAAACACGGATGGTTTGAAGTCTTGAATCAATAACTGTAATTCATTATAATTATTCTGAAGTCATCTGCAATTCCATTGGATCATGTTTTGTGGATTCATGGTGCTTCCACTGGTGACATGTCACGTGAACGTGAGAAAGCGTTTGATGAACTCCTATTGGTGTCAGGTGGAGATGGAGTTACCTCCATATCCAGAGGGCCAAAGGAGTAATGGACCTCGACTGGGACCTCTGAAGGAGAGGTGGCCTTTGGTTTTGTGTTTGGCAGTTGCTCAAGTTGCTTTAGTCTCTCTAGCCTCTTTTTCCCCCCTTTTTTGAGCGCAGTTTCTGTTTCTGGTTTTGGTGTTTGTGATTCAGAAGTTTTGACTTTTGGCGTTGGAGATGGAGTGGCTGAGATGGGCTGAGTTGTGTTGAGTTGAGTTGGCTGAGAAGACATGACCCATGTCAGATCGGTCTGACATGAGATAGTTGCAGTAGTGATGGAAGGACGGGAGACAGCAGAAGAGTAGGTGATGATTGAAGGGGCTACAGTTAAACTTGCGACCCTCTTCTTAGCTTCATGAAAAGAGACATTTTCTTTGTGCTTGATCTTTAGGATCTCGGATTTGCGTTGCCACACTGGACAAAACTTGGAAGAGGCCATATGGTTACCACCGCAGTTTGTGCACTTCACTTCCTAAGTACAGTCGTTGCCCTAATGCTTGTCACCACAGCGGTAACAAACAGCAGAGGAACGACAGGACTTGGATTCATGTCCAAACTTTTGGCAGTTGTAGCACCGGAGTGGATTGGGGACATACACCTCCACACCAATGCTACAATAACCAGCTCTGATCGAGTCAGGAATCTTTGCTCGCGCGAACGTAAAGAGATAGGTGTTTGTTGGTTGAACAACACCGTCCTTTTTGAAAGTGAATCGTTCTACGGCTGAGAGTTCCTCGACAATTTATCTTCAATCATGTCAGACAGGCATCGAGCTCTGTCCCGTACAATGCCTCTACACGAGTTAAGTGTTTTGTGCGCTGAGAGAGCGACCTTGATGCTGACAAATTCTTGTATTTTGAGGAGATTCAAGGATTGTTGTTTCCGAGTACATTCTATCAGGAGAGAACCAGATCGGAGCTTTGTAACATTGGCAACCTCTCCGCAGATACCAGCTATACCTTTGGAGATTGCAAATGGGTTCAATTGCAAAGGTTGCTTGTCACAAGCTTCAATGATCAGGAAGCGTGGCCAGTAGTCAGGTCGGAAGGAGCGTACTCCCGTCTGACAAGGAGTTGTCAGAATCCATGTGTCTTCGTTTTGAACAGGGGTATTGGGAAGCCATGTCGTAAGTAATGTGGTTCGGCATCCCCTCTCCCCACCCACCGTGGAGTGTCAACAAGGACGGTCTTATATTGCAACGGATCTCCAAGCTGCAAAGACCGGGGATAACGGGGTGTTATACTCCAGCGAATTTGACATGAAATGCTGTAGCTGCCTACCAGATTGAAGGTCAGGATGGTTCTGTCCATGACAATCAATTGGAGACGTACAGAAATCGGAGGTCAGCATCACCAGATTAGCCCATGAGCCACCGCCTGGGTCTGCGAGGCTAATTTGTTTTGGAAGAATATCAGTTAACATTTTGAACATGGCCAAAAGTGTTATGTGATACCAAATTTTGTATAGACATTCCATGCACAGGGCAAGGCGTGACCAGCGGATTGGTAGAATCGGGCCTATTCTACCACCCGTCTAGGCAAAGTTAGGGTCGAAGTGGTGTGTTGGATTATTGAGCACTATAGCCGGTTCCGTCATCCTCAACCACCAGACTCCCTTCCTCTGCCGACACAGGGATGCAACCCATGGCAAACGGGTTGCCCAATTTGGTTTATTTGATTTAAACATATTTTATTCACAAATGTGAAAGGGATTGGGGACAAGTAATCCAACTTAAAATACCCGCTCCCTAATATTTACATACATACATTTTCAATTATAAACATATTAGGAAAGAATAGAGAGAAGAGATAGGAAAGTTAAGTAGAGGAAGGGAAACAACTCATGTGATCACACAAAACGTTTTGATTGATGAATAAAAGTTTGCACACCTTTAAAAACGTATTCATTCTGTTGAATGGTCATATCAGGACTTCCAAATAACATCAATGACAATGTGATTGGAGAGTCTCGATTTACAATACTTTTTAAATTTAACATTAATATTTCCCTTTGAATGTTGTACAGTTTACATTCTAATAGGAAGTGATGTACATTTTCACAAGTATTGCCACAGTAACAAGAAGCTGAATCTTTCATGTTGAAACGATACAGATCATAATTTAGCTGACTAGTCATATATCTCAACTTTGTGTGTATAATATTTAATTTTCTAATTCCAAACGAGTAATATGATGGAGCTACAGGTTGCTCGCACTTTAAGTACGACTTGAAACTTTGTAATGAAGGTCGATTTCTTTCGGTATCAGAAATATTATTCCACATTCTTACAGTTGATGGAAAAAAGGAATCATATGAAAGTCTTAACCTTGCAGAAGGTGGAATAATATTGTTAGCATTCCTAAGGTTATAATTAGATCTTGATCCAACACTATCTGGAGTAATATCTTTTATGTATACAGGGGCTAAATCATTTGAATTTTGTAGAATAGACAAAGTTTTCTTCTTTTTCGTCGTTCATCCAGCTTTTCCCAGCCTGTCTCATAATATAGAATTTGACGTGAAGTATATCTGGGTAGACTCGTAACTGTTCTGGCAGCTTCTAACTGAAGTTTCTCTAAGTTTTCTTTCTGTTGTACAGTACAGCCATCCTATAATTCACAAGCATATTCAAAGTGTGGTCTGATAAATATCTTATAAATAGTATTGATTGTATTTCTGTTAAGTAAGTATTTCAATTTCCGCATTGATGATATCATTTTGGAGCACGACTTGATAATTTGATAAGTATGACAGGACCATTTGCCTTTTGCTTCAAATGTTATTCCGAGATGTTTATGATTGTTTACTAAATTGATTTGCTTTCCGTCAAAAAATGATTTCAATTCTTCAGTTTCATCAATCATGGAAAACAACACTGCTTCTGTTTTTTCAGGATTATATGAGACCAGCCAGTTTTTGCTCCAGCTACATAATATGTCTAAATTGGTATTAAGAGAAGTTTCGATTTCTTTAGTATTTTTCGATGATTTTCCAAGCGAGGTATCATCAGCAAAAAGTCTTGTTACACAATCTAATTTATCAGCAATATCGTTAACATAGACCACGAACAAAAAGGGTCCCAATACTGATCCCTGGGGGACGCTAGCTTTTAAGTACCTGGGCTTGGATATAGCTCCGTTTACAAAGACGTGTTGACTGCGATCACTTATGTAACTCGATATCCATTGCAAAAGCTGGCCTCTAATACCATACATCTCTAATTTACGTACAAGCCCTTTGTGCCACACACGATCAAAAGCTTTAGATACATCGCAAAATACCACACAATATTTTTCTTTGTTGTCGAGAGATGTACAAATATGATGGTAAAGTTCAATTAATTGATGGACAGTTGAATGACCTGCTTGAAAGCCTGATTGGTCGCCTCTTACAACCAGCAATGGGGTGCTGTGGACCTATTCGACCCCGGGTCCACACGGGGGTGAAGAGCCATTGGCGTTACCCAGCACCCACCACGAGGAGGTTGCTCTTCAAGGGTGCTAATGTGGGTGAGGGAGGTTTACAAACATGGATCGGCTTCAACTTACATCTCATCTCAGTTGTGAAACTGCTCCCAAGTCTGTAGGAACAACTGTTCTGCAACCGTAACGCGTGGTCCAGTTCCTGTCCCTAAATGAACTTTAGAAACTGAAATACAAAGAAATGGGCTCTAATTAATAATTCTATTCTAAGATTTACTAAGATGACAAATCAGTAGGTATCACTGTGGCAGTGAGTATAGCAATAAAGACAATGGTGGTAATGTTCACCTCTCAGTGAGGGTAATCTACCTTGGAAGAGTTTCCAGGGTATAAAGTGATCACACAAAATGCTGGTCTTCTCGTGGCTTGAGATGTTATGTGACATGGGTAGGGCACCTCAATCCAGTCATCAGGGTATAACATTGAGACACTATCAGAACACAGGTGCAAAATAGAAGGATCATTTGCTATTCAAGCATTCTATCACCTTCCGAGGACATTTGTATTGGTTGTAGGTAATAATGTAGTTTGAAGCATATTTTGGTTTTACTTTATGTGAAATGTGTTTCAAAATAAGATTCGAATGATTAAGATGGTTAAAAAATGAACTACCATTCATGGAGTTTTGACCCTCTCCTTGTAATTTCATAGAACCAAAACCTTGAAGTTGGTAACCTCATATGAAACATTCCGTTTTGGATGGGGGTTGGGGGTGTCTATTAGTTGCCAGGGGAGAACACTCTTACGGATCTCGCCGCCAACTTACCCCAGCATTCCACTCAGACATCTTCAAAGCCTACGTCAACGTGTCAAAAAACGCCACAGACACCATGCTGGTAAGACAATAACATGGCGTCCAATACAACTATGCCCCCAAATAACTTCAAGCTTGCAATGTTTAAATATCAGAGGTGTGAGAGGGCACAACTTCTAATTAGCTAACACGGTTGATGTGTATATTCTTTGCGTGTCCATAATTTCTGTCTGATCAAATTTTGTTTTATCAATAACCATGCACACAAAGTCTTCCACTGTAGGAAGCTGCGATGGCTGAGTGGGTTAGACGGCTGACTTGTGTCCTGGCGATTAAGTTCCTGACTCTGACACTGTGTGTTGGAATCCCTTATGTGATCAACTCAACAAATGTACTAGAATATGTACGTTTCTCAGAAAGTGTAATCCCAAATATCATAATTGAATAATTTAGTTGTGTATTGTGAATCATCTGTAATGCTTCATGGTGACCTATTTGTGGTTTCAGTGATACTTAAGGAGTTGGTGTGAATATGCCCCTTGCCCTTGAAAGCGGCAAATGTTAACAACTGTTATATTTTCGATTACACGGTCTTAGTAGAATACAAATTGTAGACGTAACCTCAAAAATTTACATCAGTTTGGAATTCAGTAAGAAAGTGTAATCCCAAGTATAACACTTTTATGCCCCCGCCATATATGGCAGGGGCATATAGGGTTACCCTAGGTGTCCGTCCGTACGAAACAGGGAATGTATTCTATCCACTTCTCCACCATAACAGCTCTGTGGAATTCAATGAACTTATACATGGGCTTTCTTGGGACTCGAACGGTGTGCATCTTATATTTTTTTTTTTTTTTTTATTTTATTGGGTTTTTTTTTTGTAAGTTTAGAGACATTTGAACTTAGGTACATTTTGCTGAATTTCTCTATGATGATAGTGTAATAGGGGATGAAATCTATCCACTTCAAAAACTGCACAACAGAATTGAATGAACTTCTACATGTCTTTTGTAGGGACTCTAAAGGTGTGCATTTTATATTTTTTTATGCAATTTCTGAATTATGTCACTTTTACAGATGTTTGAACTTAGTTGAATCTCGTTCTATTCAGCCAGTGTTCGTTCCATCCAACAGGGGGTGTACGTTATCCACTTCTCCTCAAAAACTTCTTTATGGAATTCATTTAGATTACACATGTGCTTTATAGGCACTCTAAAGGTGTGCATCTCATAATTTGAATTTGTATTTTATTTATTTTTCCAATTTTAATGCCGTTTAAACTTGCATAAATTTTGTTGAATTTCTCTCTGAATATAGTGTTATAGGGGATGAAGTCTATCAACTTCTCCACAAAAACTGCTCAACAGAATTGGCCTTCTATGCTTGTTTCATTGGGACTCTAAAGGTGTGCGTCTCATACCTTGTTCATCCAATTTCTTAAGTTTGTCACTTCTACAGATGTTTGAACTTGAATTGGCTCTATTCATCCAGTTCGTCCCATACAACAGGGTTGTACTTTATCCACTTCTCCTCAAAAACCACTGCACAAAACTCATTTAGCTTACATATGTCTTTTATAGAGACTCTAAGGGTGTGCATCTCATATTTTGTTTTCGTATTTTATAATTTTTTGTATGTTTAGAGAATTTTGAACTTAGATAAATTTTCCTGAATTTCTCTCTGATGATAGTGAAATAGGGGATTAAGTCTATCCACTTCTCCACAAAAACTGCTCAAAAGAATTGATTAAGCTTATACACGTGGTTCATTGAGACTCGAAAGGTGTGCATGTCTCAGTTGCCTAGATGTTTATTGAACTTGTTCGTGAATTTTGTTCAATTATTGATCTTTACATGTCTTATGAATGTCAGCTGGGGCATTCGTGTCCCTGGACACAATTGTTTCTTGTTTACTTTTGGTGTGCCATGCCGAAGCAACTATGCTTAGAGCGGGGCTCAGTACAACGTCGTGTCTGAATCAGACAATCCGGTGATTGATCACATCATGGTGAGCGATGATATGGATAAAACAATACGGCCTGATCAACCACCCATCAAACATGGATTGCTGAATACAAATTCTAAAACAGATATACAGTGATGAGATAAACTCTTCAGGGACAGCATGTTATTTCTTATGTTTTAATGAGTGAGTATGGCTTTCGCCGCTTTTAGCATAATTCCAGCAATATCACGACGAGGGACACCGCAAATGGGCGTCACACATTGTACCCAATTGGGAAATCGAACCCGGGTTTTCAGCGTGACGAGCGGGCGTTTTAACCATTAGGCTACCATCGCACAGGCCCTCGCGCCTTTGCGAAGATTTTAGACTAACTTATACATGAAAACAGCAAAAATAAAATAACTGGAAGTTTTTTTAAAAACCTTCGGCTGAAGGCAACTTGCATTTTGCATAGCACAATTATGATAGTGCCATCATGCATTGGCTTACATCAAGAAATATATTATTCCTCCCCCCCACACACACACACAAAACACTGCATATACACAAACGTCGAATACGTAAGCACAATTGCGATATTTTTTTTCATCTACTACAGAGCTCTAGATAAGCTTTTTACACAATCTGGGTATTTTACCCATGGTGTATGTTATAAATGGGTACTACTGATCTTCAGTGGGTACTCAAATTTTCCGATACCCACCCTTTTTTTAAAATGTGGGTATTTTCTATGTCCGTAATTTTAAAATGTTAAAAAAGATAACTATAGCCAGTTGTTTGTACTTCAGACATTAACACGGTCGTTGTTTAAAGGAAAATACCTCCAAAAATGTGAAGTTTTAAGCTACTTTATTATTTGACTTGTGCAGTGACTAAACTGAAATACATGTCGGCATGAATGTTTTTTTCAACTGGTTAACTGTTCGAACTCTCACAATAATATTGAATAAATGGAAGCAGGTATGGTTTACTTGATGGAACACTTGCTAATTGTCATTCAGTGTCACACGTTTTAGCCAATTTAGGAGGTCTGGGCTGGTAATCACAGAAGAGTCTGCCCTTTCGTCTTTTTCTGAGCCAGTGTTTGATTGCTGTACGGGAATCAAACGACTGCAGAGAGGGACCCAGCATACCGAGTTTGAGGAGTAAATCCAGTTTTTCAGAACCAAGTGATGCTCTAAACGTATTCTTCAGTCGATTTTGTGTGCTGAAGCTCCGCTCGCATTCAACACATGTAAGCTGCATACACAGAGCAATAGAAGCAAGCTTGGCACAGTTCGGCATTGAATCTTTGTGAAGCAGAATGACCCTTTTGCAGAGTTGTTCAGGTAGAAGTTTTGAATATGTTCCTGATCATTCCTCTAAGCCTGGGCCATTCGTCAAGAAGTTTGTGAGGTTGTAGCAGGGGTCCCACCAGTTTAATGTGTTCTTCCAGACCTTAGTGTAGATCCCCTTCTATCACTTTGACCTCCTTCTGTGCACCATAGAGAGCACCAAGATGTGCGACAGCATCACCAGACTCCTCTCCAGAGACAGTGTTTACCGTAAGTGGTTCCAGAGCCACACTCATATCTGTGAAAATGGCACTGTCTAGCTTCCTCCTTGCTTGATATTCTTCATGGGGTTCTTCAGGTATTCTGCTCTGAGGGTCTCAAACTGTGCGTTCATTGTTTTAGCAAATAGCAACTTCTTTCCACCTACAAATGTTTCTTCATTCTTTGTTTCAATTCTGGTCTTCATTTCCTTCAAGCTTTGCCCATCATGAGCTTTCATGGTATCGACTTTATTGAGTGTCCCTTCAATAAGAGGCCGGAGTTCACTAAAGAGAAGGTTTTTCTTCTGGAGGCTACAGCTTTACACTGCCAACTCTGTGTGGACATCAAGGAGGAAAGCTGTTACTAGTGCCACTTTATAGATAGCAAAGTACTTGTACAAACCTTTTGCAACTGCATTTTTCTCAGCTGCATATTTGACAGTGTTGATAGGACAGATTCAAAACTTTCAAAAACTGCTTCAACTGCATTTTTCAAGCCTAGCCATCGAATAGAATGTGGTTCCTTGATTGTCAGTTCTGGCTCTTCTAGAAGTGTTTGAATTCTTCTAAGAGCAAGTATTCGTCTACTTGATGCAGATATAAAGTTGTAGAGTGAATTGAAATTGTCTCTGAACTTAACCATGAATTCAATTTTCTTAATTGAATCAATGCAAGCAATGTTTAGCCTGTGAGCTACACGGTGGGTCTGGATGCAGAAAGGAGAACACTTGGCTTGCATTTGTTTTCCTACACCTGTGTGCTTACCCATCACAGCAGCAGCGCCGTCAGTTGAGAGAGAAACACATTTTGTTAAGTCAATGCCTTACTTTTCAAATTCTGCTGCTACACAGTTAACAATGGTGTGAGCACAACCATCATCAATAGGATGATTGCATAAGAAACTAGTCACAGGTTCTCCAGCTTTCACATATCTGACATATGCTTAACAGTCACATCAGTGCTTTCATCAAGCATTATTGAAAATACTTCAGATAAATTAATCTCATTGACAAGTGTCTTTGTCAGAACATGGCAAATAGATTTTTGAATCTCTGTTACAGTTGACCAACTCAAGTTCTTGTACTTGACATCCAAACCATTCATTTTCTGTAATGGCAGCAAAATAAACAGTATTAAACAATATAGTGTCATCATTAGAACAAACGTAACCAACATCATCGCCTAATTCCTCTTGTATTACATCTGCCCCCTTGTCTCTCTCCATTTTATCAGAAGCACGTTTGTGATCTTCACTGTTGTTATGCCTGATCAGGCTCGACATCTGAATACTTGGTGTACCATGACTAGCCCACACACTTGTAAGGGACAAACTTATCTTTGCCGACTGACAATAAGTGCAGCATAGTCTCATTTCATCAGATTGTTTATTGAAAGATAACCATGGAAACTTCATTTTCCATGCATCCTGAGTTTTTTTCGAAAGTTTTTTCCCGTCATGTTTCTTTGCCGGTGCGTGTGTGACAGTGGTGAGCAAATCTGCCAATATTCTATCGACAGCAACCTCCGATTCAAAACAATTTCCAATAAGTTCAGCAATAATTTCTTTTGCGATGGCAGAAGTTTCAAATGATCGATTTCGAACTGTGACAAATGCCGAAATCTTACTTTGAGATGATATTTTAGACGACGAATGAACACGCGACTTCCGTGAGGCCATCGTTGATAAACAATGAGTGTCCAGACTTTCTAACAATACGAGTGATTTCATTGGGTGGTATTTTTAACAGAACTAACCAAAGACGAGTGTTACATACATAACTAACTGCGTTTGCGCGATTGTTTCTTTCTGTAGTTCATAATACGAAGAGATACACAGTGAAATTCAATCGATAATCTACCCTATCTGATCGTAACATTTGACAGTTAGCTACATTCTGTTACGCACTTGTTTTTTGCCGGTAAGCCAGCGTACGCAGGTTAGCAAGTAACCAGAGTTTCTGTAATTTCCTTTGCGTATTTGGGAAACTTAAATGCGTATTTTACGCAGATACGCAGCTTATCTAGACTTCTGCTACTAAGAGGGAGGGTGGGTAATCTCACAAATTGCGAGCGTGTTCTAGCGTTGATATGAACAGCTACGTACAACGTCTCCTACAAACAGGGGAGATAATTCAAGGCGAGACAACTCTTGCATAACTCTAAAACTCATTTTAACAAGTAAAAATCTCACTTAAGACTAACTTATACAAGAAAACAGCAAAAATAAAATAACTGGAAGTTTATTTAAAAACCTTGGGCTAAAGGCAAATTGCATTTTGAATAGCACAATTATGATAGTGCCATCATGCATTTGCTTACATCAAGAAATATATTATTTCTCCCAGCCCAAGAGGTTTAGAGGTAACAACTGTAAATTGTTTGAGCATTAACTAAAAGTATAAACTGGGTCGAGGGTTCACCTGAAAAATAATACACAAAAATATGGGAGAATGATAATTCCTAGACAGTAGACATGTAACTGATATAATAATAATTATGATGCATTTTGCAGGGCCTCCCAAAACAATTGCATAGCTTCTAGTTTTTGTTTACTAGAAATGTCCAAATAGCGCAAATTAGCATTGCTTCTCCAAAAACCAAGATCCTGAATTACCTCGCCAGGTAAACCCACATCAAAGGCCCAACAAGCGCCACCTCGTTTATAAGAGTGCCCAGTAAGGGGGACAGAGATACCATTTTGCTGCAAGATGTAATTGACAACATTTAAGAACTTGTGATAGGTTAACACTTGACAGTTATTGTCACACAACAGGGGGTGTGACATGTCATGATGGGTATGAAATTTAAGAACATTGTCGATGGCCGACACTGGATACTCCATATTCACGCCACGGACATGTTGGAAACGAAAGCGAGGCTCGGAACGCAAGCCTTTCGTCAGCAACAGGCCCGCCCAGCATGGTGTGGTCGAAGAAAAGAAAGCGACTAAAGGGTTATTCATTGTACCTTGAGGGGTACATACACGATGTCGAAGGTAAGTTTCCGAAAACATCTTTTGTTCCTGTTTTCGAGCACCGTGCAAATGATTCACTGCCTAGCAGACATGTAGGGTAAAGATACGAGGATGGTAAACATATGCACCTATGTAAAATTCACTCAGTAAATAATAATCCAAATAATGAAAGACATTGTTTCCTATGCATAATTTGAACATATTGTAGATAGTATTACGTTTCTAAAGTAAGCAAGTTTCTACGTGCACAATGGTGCACAACATATTAGTGACCGCTCAATAATACCGAAATCCCAAATCAACAATTATCATTAAACGTAACTACGAACTACAGACTACTAGTCCTTCCCTCAACTTTTGAAAACAGTTTAAACATATACTCCCTGCATAGAAATAGAGGTGTTGTAATCGTAAAGTTTTAGTATCAGTGGCTTGGAAATTTGTAATTGTATAATTAACTTTTCTACATCGATCTTGTCAATTGAAATCTAATCTTTCATCTAAAATAGGTTTTTGAAATGTGAGAAATACTGGTAAAAATTGTCGATTACGTCATAGGTGTGTAGCTTTACCATACAGCACTGTAAATGTCAAAATTATTTTTTGTATTTGCAGTAAAGATAGAAGGCAATGATTGTTTCATGAAGGCAAAGAGTTTCCCTGCATTACGGAAGAATTACAGTCCCTATGGACTGATGGTTTGTATACTACATATCTGTATTGCTTTATTATGTTTATTTATATGAAGTTTGTTTTATCGGTTTTATTAGCATTAAAAATTTAAATGTTTCATTTCATAATGTTTTTCTTATAAAGCATGCTAATTACATGTTGATTCAAATGTAAATATGTTGAATTTTTAACATATTGTCATATTTGTTGACTTTACTTTGATTAATATTCTTTTTTATTTATTTGATTTTTTTTCAAAAAGCACTGCAATCCAGCATATACATCTCGACAACTCTAGTAAGGACACTGTACATCATGGATACTATTTCAAGAGGACATGTTCAGCAAAGATGGATACTTCACAAGAACAGCATGATGTAATATCATAAAGAGGTCACGTGTAACCACTCACTGAACGACTTTTTTTCCTTTGAATTTATGAATTGACTCTTAATATTGGTTGTGTTCATTTTGAATTTAAGAATTGACTCTTAATATTGTTTGTATTCATTTTGAATTTATGAATTGACTCTTAATATTGTTTGTATTCATTTTGAATTTATGAATTGACTCTTAATATTGTTTGTATTCATTTTGAATTTATGAATTGACTCTTAATATTGTTTGTATTCGTTGGCCGGAAGGAATACATAACTGATATGCACACTATCTAACTTTATCTTGGCACAAGTGTCACATTTCTGATAACATAAAAAATTTGGGAGTCACTTCATATATTACTTCTAAGATAATGTACTGATTTTTACTGTTTTCTGAACTAGTCTTTAGTTTGGATAATGTTTGGATAATTTTAGACATTCATAAATATGAAACAAATTTTCTAAGCATTATTATGGAAGCATCAGAAATATATATATATATATATATATATATATACAATCATATTTTGGTGACATTTTGAGCCAAGACAATTTATTCAAACATTTCTTTCTAATTTAAGGTAACCTTGTCATCCGAAGGTTCAACTCTAATAAAGATGTGATCTTGTGAATGCAAAGCTGGAAAATGGCACTGCTCTCACCGCCTAGCTCTGTTGTATTTGCCAATTTCAAAAGCAAGAGTTGCTCTGTATCCCTCCTGTTCAGAGTAGAACCTCCCGTCGACAGATGTAGAACATACCACAAAGAACAGATGGTCTTCAAGCCAGCGCTGTAGATTCTATGCAGTTCAACAAGCTTAAGCCTTCCACAGACAAGAACATGAAAAAAGAAAGCAGAAAGTAACTGAAGGTGTTATACTAAAAGTATTCTGTCCAGTGCAGTATTATAGATATATATACTAATTATCCCCCGCAACGCGTTTTGCGGGGGGTATTAAAATGGACTCCGTCCGGGTGTCCGTCCGTCCGTGCACATTTGTCTTTTCCGGAGCAGAACTCTAAAACCATTCAATATTTATTCACCAAACTTGGCACATAGATAGATCTGGTGGTGTACTGGTGCCTTTTGGTAGTTTTGGAATTCTGAATAAAATATATTTGGCGTTTCTGTGGCAACAAGTTTGACTTAGCCTGAAATTGGTGGTAGTGCTCTTTTCCGGAGCAGAACTCTAAAACCGTTCACTATTTCTTTACCAAACTTGGTACATAGATTGGTCTTGTGCTGTACTGGTGCCTTTTGGTAGTTTTGGAATTCTGAATAAAATATTTTGGTGTTTCCATGGCAACAAGTTCGACTTAGAATGAAATTGGTGGTAGTGCTCTTTTCCGGAGCAGAACTCTAAAACCGTGCACTATTTCTTCACCAAACTTGGCACATAGATAGATCTGACGGTGTACTGGTGCCTTTTGGTAGTTTTGGAATTCTGAATAAAATAATATTTGGCATTTCCATGGCAACAAGTTTGACTTAGACTGAAATTGGTGGTAGTGCTCTTTTCTGGAGCAGAACTCTAAGACCGTTCAATGTGTCTTCACCAAACTTGGCACATAGATAGATCTGGTGGTGTACTGGTGCCTTTTGGTAGTTTTGGAATTCTGAATAAAATAATATTTGGCATTTCCATGGCAACAAGTTTGACTTAGACTGAAATTGGTGATAGTGCTCCTTTCTGGAGCAGAACTTTTAAACCCTTTCAATACTCTCCTTCCACTTTTCTATGTACACACCTAAATATTTGACATAATCATAACTCGTAGACATAATCATGAAGAGTATTTTGCCATTGCTGGGGATATTGATGACTTTGTCTTCTTGTATAATTATTTTATATGGTTTTAACGCATGTCCCCTGTGTGGGGTCAGAGGGTCACTAAATCTACCCCAGCGGGCACACAACGTTGAATCAACGTTGAATCAACGTTGAATTTTGGTTGTTTGGTTGATCAACCTTTCATAAACGTTGATTCAACGTTTATCATGCGACCAAAGAAAGTTAGTCGAGATTCGTTTAGTTGTCAACGTTGTTTCAACGTAAGGAACCAACAAAATGTCAACTAATTGTTTCCTTGGCAAATTTGATACATAATTCATATTGGTAATAGGTATCCAACTTAGCAACTATCATTTCGGAACATTATTTTCATAAAAGATCAAGATCGAGCTAGTGACAGATATAATCTTATATATTATTTGATTGTGCATCGATCAACGGACGGAAATGTTACGTAAATCGCAGTTTTAGGTATAAAGTCATCAGTTATCCAAATTGCATTACATTTGATATTTTCCCACAAAACTGTGAAAATTGTATAATTCCCGACAATTTGCTTTCAAACACAAGCCAGATGTTGACCTTTCGATCGCCTCGTTTGGCCATATCCGGACATGCGCACAATTATCGCGCGCGCAAAGGCAGCTGATCGTTGTCAGTTCACCTTGGCGAAGTTCAACGCAATATCGTTCTATTTTCACCATCTTCACGGCATGCTGGTGTTTATTTGGTAAGTATGTCCTTCATGTATAATGAAAACGTAGGAATGCTCATGTTTTATCTCACAAGGTTACCGGTATGTCACAGTACATGTTTCTCAAAAGTTTGTTTTGTTATTTTTCAATATATTTGC
This sequence comes from Haliotis rubra, assembly GCF_003918875.1. Classification (NCBI taxonomy): domain Eukaryota; kingdom Metazoa; phylum Mollusca; class Gastropoda; order Lepetellida; family Haliotidae; genus Haliotis; species Haliotis rubra. Next base: position 4,199,743 of record NW_025765447.1, read on the forward strand.
ATGCATATATTTGGCATTTTATTATATAATCGAATAAGATTTCCTTTCGTACCCATCACCTGATTTAAATTTTGCAAATATACATTTTCAAATAATCAATGAAGTACATCAATATAAGGAACCGTTCATAATTAAATATATGGCTGCGACTGGGGGTGTTGATTGTAAGGGTTGGAGGGTGGGTGGGGTGGGGTGGGGTGGGGTGTAACCCATTTTGTTCAGGGAGCTAAGGGGTCAGCATTTTTGTACACACGCACTGTGTTTAGAAATTATGGGAAGGGGAGGGCGTCATAGATAATGTACTTGACATGCAGGGTGGGCCGTCTCTTATTCTGTACATACTCATACACTTTTAGGGGTGGTGGTGTAATTCACATTGTACATAAAAATCAACATCACCCCAAGGCCATACATTATGAACGGTCCCTAAGGGCAGCTATACAAAATCGGATAGGTTTAATCAACATTTTATATTGCATCCCATTATTATGAACATTTGTTCGTTTGAATAGATCTATCAGTAAATGATGCATTGAGCACGCCCTGAACCCTATCAACATATGTATATTATTGGGGGGGAAGGGGTGGTGGAGAATGGCGTAAGGAAATGCAACGAAAATTTTCACTTTAAAATGTCTTGTGAAAGTCTTTGTTAAGGATGAAATTGTATATAATTTATTTGAACTTTTATTTATTTACATAAAGTGTAACTTCACTAATGATTCTTTGATGGGACAATTAACAAAACTGCACCCACAGACTTTCATTCTTACACTTGTTTGGATGGGATATGATAATTCATGTCTCTTAAAGGTTACAATCTTACATACAAAAGAAGTAATTTTAATGTAAGGAACATTTAATTATGAAATAAGATTATTTTAATGGAATTTGCAGAAATCTCATCTTCGAACACTGGGTGGCAGCAATTTTGTGGATCACATAAAAGGAGCAAGGCTAAGGTAACACGTTTTTAACATTTCACTTGTTTCCAGTATATCCACCACAAAGTTTAAGAGAAAGATGATAATGCTCTTTCATTACCACCTGTTTTGAATATTTGTGACAATGTTTGGTGATAATAGTTGGTCTTTATTTTCATTTATATATTAAGGTTGATCATTTAAAAGAAAAAATTGACAATGATTTCTCCCGGAGATATTTAGTTTAATGAGCACTCCCTTGCTTGGCGCCATATTGTTTTTCGCCGTAAACAGCTGGATGCAAGATAGCACGCGAGAGGACAGAAGTCATACATTTATAGATATATATAGAGATGTTTATTGCTGGGAAACACACTCTTCAGGTATTTGGTCAGCTGTAGAATTTGAATATGATGTTTTTTATTATTGTCTAAGGGTAGGTTTTTCATTATTTGCAATCTAATATGTGTGCAGTGAAACATACTGAGATTTGGAAGAGTCCATTATTTAAAGTACAGGTGTTGTTAGATATCAGCATTTTATGTACATGTTCCCCTGTTAAGATCATCTATCGAGTATATTAGAGAGAAGGTGTATATTTGTAGTGTTTTAAATCAGAGTTATTTTCAGTGAATGACCTACATTTCAATATGTTTTGGCCACCTGTCACCCCTTTGGTCAAATACAGAAGGACTTCCATTTCTTGGAATTGAGAGTCAGAGATGCACTGTTTCCAAGAATTTGCGTTAGCCAGCGATGTTTGTTTACGAGTACATTTAAGTCTTTTTGAGTGTAGATTGGAGTTGTAAGAGATGTTATTCAATGTCTTATTATTCATGGTATGATAGATTATTTCTGGCAATGTAGAGTTTAATCTCATTATTTTATTGTTCATGATTCAGAGAAGCATAGTTATGACGTCGCAGATAATACGCACACATAATTCATTATATGAGAGATTTTCTAAGCGTTCCTATAAGAGATTAAGTGTAAACATTTATGAATTATAAAAAAAAAGTTATTTATCTGAGTTTTATGAGTGTACAAATGACAAAGAGAGAGAGAGAGTAGATACTTGAGAATATATTGTATACTTATGAGACCACATTATTGTTTTCAGAACTCCATGATCCATACTTCCTTGTGTTTGGGAACAAATGGTGTTGGGAGACCTCCCACAATAAACTTGTTCTTTGACCTGTGAACCACCACCAATTTTGTTTTCTTATCATTTAATGTAAAATGGCTTTTGTTACAATTTATGACTCCTGGTAGCAAAATTGCTACATCAGTTCAACTCCTATTAATTTGAAATAATCATTTCCGAGAATCTCTAAAGAAAACTAAATCTGACAGAATAACAACAATCTTCCATTGTTTTGCAGGACAATGTCAAACAATTTGATGTCAAGAATGAATGTTGATGGGCAAAACGGCAAGTTTTCTTTTAAAAATACAAGGTTGTATTCAATCATCTCTGGTAAGTTAATTACCAAGTGCAGCATTTTCATCATGACCATAGCAAATAATATATGACAGTAAAGCATCGTCTAATTCATCCTACCGGTAATTCATAGTCTAATTAAATAATCAACTTGCAAATGAGGATTTTCTTTGAAAATGTTTAAGAAAACTTCCATTCCTTCGGTTGAAAATATATATTGTTTACACTTTTCGTCATATTTTGTATTGATGCTGTTCATATGTTCACATGCCAAGTTACAGCAGTGAAATGAACCTTTCAAGTGATTGATTAAACAAATACTTGAATCATTTAAGACAATATATCTTCCGTATAACTTATTCTTGTAATTAAATATAAAATTTCAGAATGTGTCCTATCTCAAGGGAATGAGATGGGAATGCATCCGAAGCAAATTTCAAGAAAGAGTTAGGAACGTTTCTGAAGTATCCACCTGACCGCCAGGCAGGGAGTGGCAGAAAGAAGAGGAGCTGATAATTGTGTTTTTGGAGTTGTAATTGTGTTGAAAAATCTGAACTGTGGTATTGAAATTGGTGGCGTAAATGTCACTTTGATGCTATATGCAGATGATATTGTGTTATTAGCACAACAGAGATCACCTACAGACTATGTCATGTGTGATGTTTTACATTATGCATTAAACCACGTTTTCTGTGTGCGTGTGTGTTCATAAAGATTTCATGAAAAGTGACTTGTTTTATGTGCTGTCTCCAGGTATAGTTCCTGGTCATCTTGGATCCCTTTCATGGTGAAAGTAATTGCATTGTGTTTATTCAGGGGTCTGTCTAAGAGCTGAAATTCAGACAAAATGTCTTCTCGGGACAATTTTCACCTTTTCAAGGTAACAATACAACAGTAAATAGTTTTTCTTAATATGGAATACTCTTTTCTCCTTACTGGAATTATACGTCCAACTGACATAAAACTTAAATGAACATTATATTGAATGTGGAATTGTAACCAAGTATTTTATCAGGTAAATATTTTTACTGCAATTTTCTGTTTGAACACTGTTTATTGCAGGTAGCTTTTTGGGTATTTTAGCTGGATGTTTGGTGCTACTTTATTGTAGTTTAAAGATGAAATGCGAGTCTATTTACAGGAAAGCGTAATACCTCCCATACACAACCACGGAACAACCCATTTTCAACGTTAATAATATGTCAGACTTCAACATTGATTCCACGTCGGATATCTACGTCAAAAAAACTTTCATATACAACCTATTTTCAATCTATTTTCAACGTTGAGGATCAACCTTTTTTCAACGTTGATAATCGGTCAAACTTCAACGTTGATTCCACGTCGGATATCTACGTCAAAAAAACTTTCATATACAACCTATTTTCAATCTATTTTCAACGTTGAGGATCAACCTTTTTTCAACGTTGATAATCGGTCAAACTTCAACGTTGATTCCACGTCGGATATCTACGTCAAAAAAACTTTCATATACAACCTATTTTCAATCTATTTTCAACGTTGAGGATCAACCTATTCTCAACGTTGAAACAACGTTGATGTGCCTGCTGGGACATTTCATTCCCATTGCCCAAGGAACCTGTACACAAGATTTTAGCTTACTAGGGGTTTTAGTTCTGGAGAAAAACAAGTTTGGGGAATGTGACCACTGTGAGAAGAATTCGAAAATGTGAAACGTTTACTGAAAGATGCCTTGCCATGCCATAAGCCTATCGGGCCTTTCATGCCTGATGAGCTTAAAAGACAATAATTAAGGCGGACACTTTCATTGTTTACACATTTGTATTCACAGTTACTAACTTTATTCTCTCTTTTCAATGTCCAGAGAAATTGAGAGTTCAACTCGCCAGCAGAGCTACAACAGAACATGGCATGATGCAAGGAGGCACAGGCTTACCTCCTCAATATTCAAGGATGTGTGTGCAAGGAGGGCTGATCATGAAAAACTTGCATGTAGACTATTGTGTTGCAAAAACATTCAAACAGCTCAAATGAATTATGGGATTTCTTAAGAACCTAATGCTGAGCAACTGTATGCTGAAGTAACTGGGAACAATGTGTATACTAGTGGTTTTGTAATAAATCCCGGTGCTTATCACCTGTGTACCTGACCGCAAGGTGTTTGATCCTAATAGCGATCCATGCTATGGACTCTTATAGATCAAGTGCTCTATGAAAGATAACTTTGCATTGTGTGATTCTCTGAAACTAAATAGAGACGGCACCTTCAAACTGAAATGCACTCATAGACATTATTATCAGGTGACGGGGCAAATGGCCATAACAGGCATGAAGTGGTGTGATTTTCTTGTGAAGTGCAAGCTTGATTTTAATAAGGAACGAATTTACTTTGATGATGACAAATGGGATCAAATGAAATGTTCCTTGGATTCGTTTTTCTTTCAGTATTACTTTCCAGCTATCTGTGCTGGCACTAATTAGTGTCTCATGTAAAGCAAAAAAAAATTACTTACCTTTTTTACGGAACCTCCTACCATCATTTTGATAAATTTTACTCAAAATCCCGCTCCATTAAAATTGTTGCCAAGTTTACCAAAGAAGAAACAGAAACAAAATATAAGCAAATTTTCGGGTAAATTTGTTGCCGACTGTTGCAATATTCAGGTAAATGTTCTGAAGAGTTTGGGGTTTTTTTGCCTCCTGCCTGAAGACAGTTTGTTCCCCCAAATCCGTAAAACAAGTAATTAATTTTGTCTAGCTTAAGCTTAAAGTATTGACATTATTGCCAAATGCAAATGAAGTATAGGTTAAAGGAGAATACGAGTGAATTGCAATAATTTGATGGGTGAAAGATAAAGTCATCAGAAACATATTCCCAAATTTTCAATGAAAAATTATGTAAAATTATGTTTTAACCGCGAAAACAGTTTCTGTAAATATCAGCTTCGGCCATTATGCATATTTCGCTGGAACCCACGTGACCTTTCCGCTCGTGACGTCAAATGTGCCTGGAGTCCGCCATATTGCCAAAGCGCTACAGTAGTACAAATCGTGTTGTTTCTGTCGTTTTTTTATATGGTACGATGGTGTATTGCGTTGCCTGGGGATGCACGGCATCATCGAAAATGGGAAAGAACCACCATTTCTTCCGTTTTCCAAGTGAAATGACAGGATTTCGGCAGGAGAAATGCGCCGATCATTCCGAGTCGGACGCATATGAAAGAGACATGCATGCATGGGGTATCGAAATCCCCAAGCTAGGCTGAAGAAGGAAAAAGTACCCACGAGATTCATTAATTATACTCCATCATTCCCTGTAACAACTTACTGTAAGTGGTATTTTTAACATAAATTACATCAATTCCGATCGAATTGCCCCCGCTACAAAATGACCCAGCAAATTTAGTCAAATTGCACCAGTGGGGTAAGGTAGTCAAAAAGCCCCAATTTATTTATAATGAATAAATATAGGCCATAAATGCATAGTTTTGTCAACTTTGATATTATGTTCTTCATATATAAGTGTATACATAGTTATGAGTTTACTGATGAAACATTTATCAGAAATATTACTTCCTAATAACTTTTGTATGAAGAACATAATATCATAATAAGTTGACAAAAACTTTGCATTTACGGCATGTATTCAATTATTATACATGAGCTTGAAAATGTTTTGCTATAACGTTCTTTTCGGTTTGGAGCCCTAAATGATGCAGTCAACTCGAAACATTGCCGAATACAACGGCAAATCATGAAGTACTTGTTGCTTTCATTGTTTCCCATTTTGTCCAATTACGCACGTCGGCATCAGACTCGCTATTTGTCAGTAGTGTGTGCCGTGAAAGTTGTTCTGTATTCTCATTGGCTGACAGGATGTCATTCTAAGGCTATGACCGAGTACCATAACTATTTCCATAACCAAAAAATGGGGAAACATACGTTGTCCTGACTAGTATTTTATAATTCACCAGTTTTCAGGGAATAACTTATCTGCGTCGCGAATATTATCTCAGCTCGACCAGGCTGGGATCTTGTATCGAGACTTGATACGTTATTAATGAGAACTAGGATCCTAATCTTTTTCAACAAAATAATTCCAGTGTACTTTTTGAAGCACATAAATTTTATTTTCCCTCGTCTGAAGCATAATTATTTTGTTTTTAAATCCCAGACACCCTACAGTCACCCATTTGAGACAAAATGAACTGTAATCACGTTTTTTTAAAATGATTCTTAGTGACTGGTCATATATTTATAGGGGTGGGTTTGCTGGTTGGAACTGTATCACATTTTGCTGACAAATAGTAATCTTGTTAAATGATATGGTCTATTTTTAAAATATATTTTGACCTCAAGCGGTGCCTCCATTTCGCTTGATTCTTCTTCTTCATCTTCAGTGGAAGATTGTCTTGCATAATGTAAAAACAGATCGTATTGATACGGTCTAACATCCATTTCAGAAATGACATCAGGAACATCTTTTACTGCTTCAGATGCACGGACTGTTAAGTTGTGAGGTAAAATCAAAGAGGAAGCTATCAGCAACAGGCACTTATGACGTCATGTCACGTGATACCCCCTCTGCTCATTAACTGTCGGGTGTTTCCGTAATAGGCGGAAATACAGGTACGTTTTTGTGTTTTAATTGCTATTTTACAAAATGTTTGTTCAATTTTAATCACGGAATGTGACTTTTAGAATATCCTTTACAACATATCATAAGTTTTGTTTTCGTTCGTATTCTCCTATAACAAACACTTAAAGTGACTACGGTATGTGGCCCTAGTAGACTCTGTCCAAGCGTGAGATTTAAGCCGTTGTACACCCTCTTTCATCTGCCTGAAAACGCCCCCATCTAGAATTCAAAAAGTTATAGGACATAACTCAGGCTGGGCACATACTGAAATAGACGTGATAAGTTACCCTGTTCATGTAATCTGGAAGCAGCATCTGCTATCTGGTTATCAACACCTGGAACATAATGAGCTTTTAATGAAAAATCAAAATAGCCTTGTAACCAACACAGAAACCTGAGGTATTCCCTCACAAAAGTTTTCTTACAACCACAGGGGCGTCACTTAAATGCCAAGGCCATCTATGGCCGACAAGTGAGTATGATTGCCGATGGTTTGGGAGCAAATGCCTGTTTACTGTCGAGGAAATGATTTGTAGATGTTGCAATAAGTTTTTAGACCCGTGGAATGGCGCTGCCGATCGAATCTAGCCCTACATCGGTGCGGTCAACTTGGCTGGAATTAATAAACGAATTTAAAAGGTGAGTTTTCGCTGACTTGGGTGATCCATGATTTTGGCTTGGAATTGCGGAGGAAGCTGTTTTCGGTGAGTCGTGGCGTATAACTTTTGAAATAATGATCCGATTGTGACCATTAATAGCTCATTTTGTAGGGAAAGATACATCTCGCTTTCGATACGTTGGCCTCGACGGGGTCTAAAAAATAGTGTACGTGGTGAAATCTAACTTTGAGGAGGGGGTGGTTCCGTCGTTACACCCCTTTCCTTTTACATAGTACTGGGGTAGGGTCTATATACCTATGTCTGTCTAACGCTGTTTCTAAGCTTGGCACGCCCCTATGCTTACAACTACATTTGTTGATCATAGCACGTGCACAAGTATTGCCAGTTTTTTACTATAACCTTTTTGTTTGTCCATGCACAGCACCAGCGGAACGCTGCAAGCACAATTGCAAGGCACTCTTTCACATTAGTATGCATTTGCTCAACTTGAGGCATATCACAGTGCCAATACACATAGAAAAAGTCTCCATTGAAGTAACTACCTGCATCATTAGATGATGCATCTGTTTGCACAGTCCGAACTGGCTTGCTGTCCAAAAATTTCTTTGATCCGTTAAAGTTCTCACACAGGAATTCCACCATTCTAAATCCAATCTGAAGGAGTCACTAATTATCACCTTATCACTTCCCGATGTTAAGGTGTTCTTGAGGTCAATCATTCTCCTAAGAAAAGTTCTACCTTCCTGTATCACAGAGGATGACCAGTTTAATTTTCCTGTCAGACTCTCTGACTGCCTTTTACCTGCTCTCTTCTTTGCCGCTGAGGCAACTATTTCCTGTTCAAGGGTGTGAACTTTGTCCATTGGCAACTCTAAAGTACATTCATTGGTATTTATCAAAACAACAAGAAAAACAACTGTTTTGGCCCTTCAACCTTGTTCCAGTTTATACGGAAACCTAACCATCTCAATACTTCAATACGTTTTGCCAAGGCTTGGCCACATTCACTAGCAGTATCTGAAATAATAAAGAAATCATCCAAATATGCTTTAACTCTGTACCCATTTCTCACTTTCATTATTCTGCATATTGCAGCACTTTAACACTGGAAAATTTGAGGGTACTCAGAAGCACCAAATTGAAGTTTTGAATCAAACATGTACGTAGGCTTGCTTTCCCCTTTAAAACGCCAACACATCCCTGTTAGTGGGTATTTACTAGTGTGAATAGGTACAGATCTATATGCATTTTTAAAGTCTACTTTGGCAAGAAAACTGCCATGTTTGACATGTTTTACTACCTCACGAACATCCATATATTCACATTCACAGTCATACATATAGCGTTCATACTGTTGGTACTGGGATGACTTCCATCATGAAGAAGTCTGACTTTTGTTTCTTACTTCGGAATGCCCCCTAGTGCGCTAACAACTACAGGCTTTTTGTCACAAATAACATAGTTTCCAAGTTCAATCTCCTCCCTTATTTGTAATTCTGCTAAGTCTCTATGAAGATGGGCGGATCTATGATTAGCTGTACACACATCATGAAAGTTTACACCAGAGAGGTCTGAAAGATTAAACCCCTCTCTTACACCACACAGAATATAGCCCCTATCCTTGTCATCGGGAGGAAGTAAACTGTTCCATGCTTCATAGTTCAGTCTGCTGCTCCCTAGTGAAAGTTTTTTGACAAGGTTTTCTCCTGTATGGGTCTGGCTGGATGAGCGACTGGACTGGTGTGTTGCTGCATGTTGTGTCCCCTCTTCCCACACATGGTACATGCGTGTACTAGTCTGCACTGATCTTCCTTACAGTTGCCATAAATATATCTTCTACAGATCTCTGTTACAGCAGCTGTGAATGGACCTCTAGGTCTAAATGCACCCCTATTTAAACACAATTCAAGATACACATGTGATATTTAAGTTGCTTTTGACTGCTTGAGCAAAGCCGGACCGAACACTTACAAGTGGCCGAGAAAACGTTGAGAGTGTAGGGAAAATATCGTATTATTTACAGGTGGGCATGCTTTAAATACACTGAACAGTGATCTTTAGGGGTGGTATTTGATTGGATATAGATGTAAAAAACATTTTCGTGCCGACGGAAATGTGTATCGGATTTGACTGAAGTATGTATACGTCTTAAATCATGTTTCGTTTAACGATTCCTCTTTAGACGTAACCTTGGTCAGCCAGTTCACAGGCTGCTCGTATTCCTGAGTTTTAAGTGATTTACTCGTAATAAAGTTATTATGGTATGCGTTTGTGGCTTCCGATTGATCATTATTATCATGAGTGTCTGATGCATTAACGAATTGTAGGCATGGTGTTCGTTAATTGATTTATTAGCCAATAATATATTTGGCCTGCCTTGGCCCGGCCCGGCCCGACTTTTAGGCCATCCCTGGTGTTACTAGTCTGGGTATGACTGCTCTCCATCTGTTTCAGCATCTTAGTGGTACTAGTGTTTGGCTTTGCAATTAGCTGAAATTCTCTCACTTCCTGCAAAGGGGTCCCCCACCCAGCTGCTCTCTCCGTTGAATTGTTCTATATTCCTGGTCGTACAGAATAACGCTAGGCCAAATGTATTTGGATGAAAGTCTACGCTCATTTCGCATGTATCGTATGTAGTCATGAACCTCTTCAATACCAGCCTCCTTCAAATCAATCATTTCCTGTAGTATACCCAGACTTGCACATGACCACATTTCCAAAGTAACCTCACCACGTTTACTTTTCGGTTTGTTCAAATCAATTGTCACTCCATCTTACAGTTCTATAGAATTTGATTCACTGTCCAAGGAATCTATCCAAAGATAATCACATAAGTTTCGTTTCTTAGGCACTTTACCTCGGCTTTGAGTGGGTGCTCTCTGGCAATCCAGTGACGAGTCCTCGTTGCGTTGACCTTGTTGGTGTCCGCCATTTTGTCCTTGAGAGTTGTTGACCTCTGCGGCTCTTTCCATCTTCTTTTCAAGCCTCCCTACCTCCGCCTTAAGCTCGTTCCGTCTGTCCTGAAGTTTAAGCTTCATAAGTTCAGTCTCTAATTCCACACACTCAGATTTAAGGTCCGAAATGGCAGTCACCTCGGATGCTCTGTGTGATAGCGACTGTTGCAATCACGCGTCGGCCTTGTCACGGTTCAACAACGGTGAAGATTGTAGGGTGGAAACATCAGACGCTCCTTTGAGTGGACCCCCAAAATCTCCGGCATCTTTGCCCCCGCACATTTACGTTTGGTTTTGGCATCTGCCTATGCCATTTTCCTTTCAGTCAGGCGTTGATTTAAACCTCACAAATTGCGTGCGTGTTCTAGCGTACAGCGTCCCCTACAAACAGGGGAGATAATTCAAAATGCCTTTTTACAAACAAGAAACGAGAGACAGCGGTCTAGGGGAGACAACTCTTGCATAACTCTAAAACTCATTTTAACAAGTAAAAATCTCACTTAATGTTAAATTAGTAAATTGTATTTTTGATTACCCCCGATTCGAAATGCTTTACAGTACAATAAATCATGACAAGACCGGACACTTCGGTATACCCCACCCGACTGCTTTTCTGGTCGCTACAGTATCATCGCATGCGATCGATTAAAACTTAATATAAACATAATCATGGATGATTGGGTTATCGAGCACCACTCATGATACCTACAAATTCTTTATTGTTATTTCTGCAAGTCGATTGAAACCCGATTTTGACCCTCAACTTAACCATCTTGACACAAATGGATGACGGTGCGTGTGTGTGGTCGAAGCGAGCCCTCTGATTGGTCAACGCTTGCAAATCTGCACATTCTTGATAAATTCGCGTGCATTTTTCTTTCATCGACTGTTTATTGTAAGAATATTTTTCGGGCAATGGCTTCTCCAAAGAAAGCATCAGCAGTAAATATTTCCCTAACAAGCATCAACCAACCAGAGTGAGTGAGTGAGTGAATATTTAACGTCACATCGGCAATATTTCAGCCATATCGTGACGAGAACATTTTACATTGTAATGGAATATGTATATATTATAAAACCTGTCATCGAAGGACAGTAAAGCAACTAGAGTATCACAGATATATATATATGTAAAACTAGTAATTGAATCTAAAACATTTTAACCATAGGGGACAACACAATCTAAAAGTGGACCATAGATCGCTAACAACTGAAGGTAGATCACCATACTAGGGACCATGGGGACTTACAGTACATTTGCTTCCTGCATGGGCCCTAGCTGGATTTATATCATCCCCTCAGCCGTTAGCAATTAACATATATCTAGCCATACATTAAAATTACACATATTCTACGATTAAAAAACGGAAAGTTGAAATTTACTTTGAATGTTATGGGACTTACGTACCCTCTCAGGAGGACAATAATTTTACAGTACTTTAACCCCCCTCGAGGATACAGCCCCTAACAATCTATGTTATTAATTCAAACTTCCAATCATAAAATATTTAGCTATTTTCAAATCTGTTAACAAATTTAATTCTTTTAAAAAAGCAATAATTAAATGAGGACTTATATTAGTAAAAAGATCCTTCATAGTTCGGGATTTGAAATAGATATCCCTTGTGATGGAGTACTCAACACAGTCAAGCAAGACATGCTTGACCGTGATTCGTTCATCACAAGGGATACAAAACGGAGGATCCTCACCTTTTAATAGGTACTCATGCGTATATCTTGTGTGGCCAATACGACATCGTCGTATGATGACCTCTTCAAATCTGGACTGACAACCCATCAACCAACCAGAGGGCTTCCTTCGACACCACCACCACCACCACCACCCTCCCATCCCGTTTTGTGCGGACACATCATCATCCAATTGTGTCAAGAAGTGTCAAAGCACATTTCGTGTGGGGTATACCGAAGTGTCCGGCCTTGTCATAATGTATTGTACTGTGAAGCATTTCGAGTCGGGGGGGTGTCATCTCAATCTTTCGGATCTCTCACTAGAGAAAATGATACACATGTAAAATCGTTGTCTCTATTTCAAACAAGTGCTCTTTTCCGTTAGTTTTAACACCTGATGCATTATTTGCTTGATTTCACCGAGACACTTGGTATTGGTGACAAATGTGGCCTGATTGAGAATGGAACTAGGATAATCCCTATCTCTCAACAAGCATTTGACTTCAAAAGCCGACTCCCCATCAGTATCACCAGAAAATGTCGACAAATCGTGGTGGCTGAATATAATGCGTATTAGGAGATGAAGAAGAAAACGAATTACTTGCCAACCGTCGAGGTGATGAACTTTCTGGAAGCACACGGTAGCCAGATGTTTCCATGAACCTGATCATTTATGGGATATCTTCATGGCCAATACGCCTCTGTTCTTCCTTCCTACCAGTCCTCTTTACCACCAGTAGCCATGCCTGAAAAGGTGATCAGCAAATATAAAAATACAGAGACTTTCTCAGGAAACAGACGTGAAAAGATATGCATAAGTTCACAATACGCTATCTGAAAATCGAACAAGCATTTAGGACATAAATAAGCCAATACAAAATTTGTCAGTGTGCACATTTCAATATTAGTGCAAGAATATGTATGAAGTGAAATGTGTATAAACATTCCACTCACAGACAAACAATTATTCTTTTCATCCCATTCAAATAAAAGTAATAACAAAATCAAACAACCATCTCAATTTGCCAAGTTAATTTAATATTTTCAGTCAAATTACGCGACTGAAATGTTCAAATATTGCTAAATATAACCAAGGCGCATGCATGCTGGCATCAAGTAACAATAATCAACAGTCACGTGCGGACATCCACAATGACCAGTAACGAGAATCAAGCATAACATACTGACATCCACATCAGCAAAAAAGTCAAAGGAATACATTGTATTGCTAGGTTGTTTTTTTTACTTATTTATTTTAAAGAATTAAACCTCTTTGATACAACTAAAAGGAGAAAAAGACATTTGTTAAAGACATATTCTAATGTAATTATTACCAGCTGTTCACCTTATATTTCAAATTATGTTAATTTTCTTAATTGGGTTTAATCATGACAAATGGGAATTGTTTTATTGAATCATACAAAAACAAAACAAATTCAGCTACATTAAATCCCAAAGCAGATACTCAAAAATGACTTTCAAATATTTCTCAAACTGAACATTCGTGTAACCTTGCTGTCACACCCCTGGTGGAATTTCAGATGAATTCGCTTAAACAAATATGAATGACCAAAAACAGTCGGACTCAAATATCCCCCAGAGCGATGAAATATAAGCCCAATGTAAAAGATTAAGGTTGATTAGTTACATACAAATACGATATTATTGTTTTGAAACTGGTAGCGATTATAATTACATTTCCTAAAATTGGTCGAAGCGCACGTACAATCTCCATAACAAGCCCGCAGGATCGTCACAAATACACTCAACTGGACCCATGAGAGCAGTTATGTCAACAAACGCACGTGCGTGTATTTGAATCTCTCACCGTCAATCGCATGATTCTGATTAAAAACTTAAAAAGGCAGCAAAATCCTTTTAGCTTCAAAATGAAGATATATATTTTTCATGATTTTTTAAACAATGACACAATGCCATAAACGATTTAAGTACTCGGGATTATTTTTATCAAAGCACCGCGCTCATTTACGCGCGTTCTGATTGGTTTGTCGTATTTTCGCACATAACAAGTATCGAGTGGGGGACGAGTCTTCTTGGAGGTTACGGAAAGGGGCAAGTGGTGACGAATGCTATGAGATAAGCCACATCCTCCCTTGTTTCCCATGACATGAGGTTTCCGGTGTTGCCATGTTTCTCCCATGATGTGAACCAATTGAGAATGTGCCTTAACTTGTTAATCCTCACATCACTTTCACAGGTGATGGGTCTACTGTCATGGAAAATGCTGATGAGCTGACATGATTGCTCGAGAAGTGTCACAGCTCCTTGAAGAATGGATCCCTTCTCGCCAAGGTGACTTTGGTAGTGTCTCATCAAATTCAGCATGTTGTCATCCAGCACCTCCTCTGCCAAGTGATTCCGCATTTTCTCAGCCTGATTTGGGTGTATGTGCTCGTTGCTTAGTTTGTGATGGATAGACAAACTGTGCTGCTTGTCCCATGTGTAGCTGTCCTCCCACATCTTCCAGAGAACAGGCGTGCTGTCCACAAGCAACTCCCTAGTGTGCCATGCATCAATACCGCTCTTCAAGACGTTGTTGTGGATCTTTTTGAAGAGGTGTGGCGGATCTGCAAGAAAGACGACAGGCTCATCGCCGCATGGATTGAATGCTGCCATGTGATGGTCAACAGGTGAACCAGTAAAGTGTGTCTTGATAAATGCACGGTTGTTTGAGGCACCATCAATAGAACAGTAAATGAGATGAGATGGCAATGAGATCTCAGAAACTGGAGTACAACTGCGCAGCATTTACCTGTTTTGTTGGATAATGTGCAATCGGGAACCGAAAGCCTTTCAAACCATGAAAGATAAATTGGAGCCCATGGTTGGCTAACTCAGAACCGGAACTTGTCTTATCTGCCAATCCAACCAGCTTGATGTTACCATTCTTCCGGACAATCTTGGAGGTCTTCTTGAATTGTCATTTCATGAAGGATCAAGCCACCATAGTAGCCGTGTGTAGGTAACTCCTCATGCCTAGCCTGAAGGTACATCCAGCGGAATGCATCAGAGTTTATACCAGGACCCTGCTCAACTGCATTCTTATAACGTGATAGTGTGCGTGTGGAGGGCATGACTAAGCTTTCACTTTGAAGTAGTTGTTCGTATGTTTAAGGACTGCGTGTCCACATGGCCAGAGACAGCTGGATTATACTGCTATCCCAAAGTCGACTATGTTTTTCTTGTGTTCTTGAATTAGACACTTGAGACTCAATGAGTTTCAGTTGATTGTTTGTAAGGTAGGGTGCCTGATCCTTCAATATTGACAATATCTCTCTGATGGTACAGGAATCATGTGTATGCACTGGGAGGGTGTTGCAGGGAACTATGTTTGGCTCATCCGTTGACAGTTCTGTGTTTGTAGTTGTATTAGTATCATTCCCATTAGTATGCATCGATTTACTCAAGATAGAGCGACAGTTTTTACACGCTGTGGTTCCTTTCCAATTATTGAAGGTCAACACTTTTTTGCACGACATTGACATCATGATGCGTTGATCATGCGTGTTCCATTGAACATGAATGTTTTCCTGATTTTCATTGGACTTATCAAATGGTATGCTTTGGCATAACCTTATGGAGGAAACAGAGCACAACAAGCTTTGTATTGCACACTTTTCCACTGACACTGAATTTGCTATCCCGCTTTGGGACGTAACACTTGTATCTCCAATTTGAATGTCCACTGTTCCATCAATTGAGATTATTAGTTTCATAATGACTGTGTTGCCATTGCATTTTTCTGAAGTAGATTTGCCCAGAGTGATTGTGTGTTATCCTGACTTAGAATAAAGAATTCAGGTGGGAGTATTTTCACTATGTCATGTATTGATAAGAGACATTCTTCAGCTTCTTTTACTCTGTCCCCCAAGCCTTTATAAACCATAAGTCGCTTCAACCAATCATTGCGGTCAGGGACTTTGACCTTTCTTACGGAAGGAAAAGCTGTTGAAATGTATCTCCCAATAGTTCTATAATTTTTGAATTTGTTCCCAAATTATGTCTGTATTTTATTGATGATTGTACCAACAGGTGGTTTTTGGTTTTAATCTGCTACATAATTCTTATGCAGCCTGTAATAAACAACATTTTATAGAGCATGATTACAAAGTGAGTATGTTTTGTTTGATAATGTATATATTTATTTTGTTGTATAGTAACACTATTTCCAACATACTTGAAAGTTTTTTTCTAAAAATCAATTTGTTTGGGTCTTGTATCTCTTGTGATAAGAGAAAATGCAGTGAACTATGATAAGACAGAAAACTTTAGCTGGCAATTTTGAATTACCTATTTGGAAGGAGAAATTGTATTGATAAGTAACAATTATAAATTGTTCAAATGCCATTTTAGCACTCCACTTTTAATATGTCACTACACTTTTGTATGTTCTAAATTGTTTTACTTACCTAAACCTATTTATTTATTTTTTTGTGCAATGTAATTGAGTATAAACAGAATTCATTATAACCCTTTACATATTTACTGAAATATTTTCAGGTTTCTTCCAAATCCAATCTCCAAAGTTATCACAGTACTGTACATATAAAGTATGTAGGAAATGCAACTAATAACATTTGGAACATATTTCATGAAGATCACATCAAATATGTAATTCTTCAAATCCAGTTTATCATCATTATTCTCAATTGTGATTTTTGTTGCTGACATATTGGACTGAGTACTGTTTTCTGTTTTGAATTTTCTTAAAGATAATTTTAAGGTAAATATGTTCTGTCTATTTCATCAAAAGAAAAGCTTTAGAGAGAAGAAGAAAGCAGCTTTTTAGCAAAAGGTATGAGGGCATTATCAATAGTAATATTCTCATTGGGTCATTTGTATTTCATTAAGTAGTTGTCCTTTTAGCAGTTGATTTGCTAAGATTGTTGTCAATAATAATTTGGAAAGATAAAAATAGGTAAGACGCCCCAACAGGAAAACACTTATAAGTATGTAGAATTAATATAGTTCTATTACATGCCAAGCTTTACAATTCAATCTACTTTTCTATTAGTCTTGAAATTAAATTTATAATGTATTCAAAGAACAAATATGAATGGTTATTTATATATAGTTTACATTTTTTTCAAATGTTTCATCAATATTATTTACCGATGCTTTTGATTGGGGTGGAAAATATATCACAGTCAAACTTATCCGAATATCTATAGCTGATTATATAAAAATGAATCATGGTATCTCCAGTTTGTAATGTTATAATTTTAGTAATATATTTTGCTATGTGCTTTGTTTGCTTCTGACCAGTTTATTGTTGTATTGTTATATCAATAACATGTAACAATTAGTAATATTATTACAAAAAATATTTATAATTGATTGGTCATGTTATTTGTGTGCATTTATTTAAGGGATCTACACATGATAATAAAACAAACTACTCACCATGAAATAAAATGTGCACTATCCGTGTTAGCTTCTTAGAACTGTTTTCATGGTGGCTTGCAAATATTTATTGCATAAAATGTCGATTTTAAATTTCCCACCACTTTTCACGTGCATTTATATTATCCAATCAGAGACTCGCTGTACATTCGGTGCGGGTATGTAGTCTGAGATTTGTTTACTTCCGGGCATATGTCCTGACTTTGTGCGAGAGTGGACAGCAAAATTATTGAAAGCTTTAAATTGGAATCGTATCACCAGGTTAGTGATACGCAAGGTACTTTAAAGAGGTCAACTTAGTATAAATTGTGCGGGTTATTCAACGATCAAAGTGATGGAAGCGTTTGTCAGACCGAAACCGAGCCGAGGCGAGGCGAGCCGCCATTTTGTTTCAATTTACTGACACACCTTTCTTATATCTTATATATATAGGTCATACTTATAAATATATTTGAAAAAATATCCCCTTTCCGCCCACAACCCAAAGATGGTAGCAGGTTTTCAGTGCCATTATCATTGGATCCAGAACAATTTCTTCAAGATTACCACAAAATGGTTCCATTTTCAAACGCCATTTTTCTGCCCTTAAGTCATTAAACATATCACTAAACAGTCTAAATAGAAATATTACATATTTTCAGATTCTCTTTCTTGCCTGCGGGCCGTCAAATAGACATCCAGTTTGAATCGAATTCTTGAATGACATAACGTTCTTGCTACTGGCCAATATGACATCGTCTTCTGCTGGTTACCCAGCCATGTTGAAATTACTGGTAACACATTGGCTGATTCTGTTGCTAAGGAAGCACTCAACAAATCTATGACACCACTACTGATATCTTATAGTGACTATATACCTATTATTAGAAGTTTCGTCTGAGATCTGATGCAAAAGAAGGGGGGACACACAAACGTCCAATACAACCCTATATGCGTAACACCTACTTGGGCTGTCAGTTCAGATTTGAAGAGGTAATTTCAAGATTGGCCATTCCAGATATACACATGTATACCCGTTGAAAGGTTGGGAACCTCCATTTTGTATCCCTTCTGATACATAGATTTCTATTCTTAACTGAGGTAAATTCTCAGACATGTTGAAATTCCTGGACAATGATATGTTGATTTTAACAGTATTTCTATTATATGATAGCATGCATGTCCTTACCAGAAAGAAATAGGCATTTAACACCATTAACGTTTGTGGTGAAAGAATTTGAAAATCAAAATGAAATTGTAGTTATGGTAAGGTAAATATGGTTTCCTCTCGAAAAAAAGGGGGGGGAGGGGCTAAAACTTTTTGGGTTTGAGAAAAAAACAATCCACCACACACACACACACACACACACACACACACACACACACACACACACCGTTCCTACGCCCCTGGTTCTACCTTCAGTTGTTGGCCATCTAAAGCCCGTTTTAATAATGTGCCGTATATAACGTTTTATGGTTACCTGGTTAGTATTTAGTTGTAAATCTGCCCTAGTATAGTTATTTTACTGTCCTTTGTAAATCTGCCCTAGTATAGTTATTTTACTGTCTTTTGTCGACAAATATTGATGTTGTCTAAGTTTGTTTTTATTAACATACAACTTTCATACTCGATACTGCCGATGTGATCTTACATTTTAACTCACTCACTCACTCACCAATCGGAAAGAGTATCACACGACGTTTCCTCAAATTATCATGGTTACAATCAGTTTAAAAACTTAAAATACATCTAGAAATATGGCGTACATTTCCATATTTGACATATCTTGGACGAAAATGTACTTCCGTATTTTGACTTTTTGTCAGGGTCCCGAGTTCGAACAAATGGCATGCTTTACCAGGTATCGCCTGGTATCATGAGCATTTCATAATATTTCATAAACATATGCTTACAATTATAATATGGTCTGAATACAATAATTTGACAGCGATGATAATTTTAGTGATAGTGATAATAGTATCCAACCAAACCATTATTACAGTCAAACTACTTGATATTTGACTGAAACATCCAAAGATTTTATTGATAGGTATATTTCAGATGTGTTACTGAAGAAACTAATTATTTTGAGTCTGCGTTTTATAAGTCGTCAGTCGCAGGGAATCAAAACATCAGATCAACGATGCCATAATGGTAAGCGCCAACACTGCTGATTGAGTGAGGAAATGATGTTCTACTCAACAGCCAGCTATGAATGGTAACTTCATCCTGGACGGACATCCACGACGTTGGAGAACATAAATAACCAACACGTTCACAGTTTGTAGCAATATGTTTAACACATCTAGGGCAGGCATTACTTGTGTCTGCAGCTACGTACCGAGTACACTTTTTACGAGTGAGTGAGTTTAGTTTTACGCCCCGGTTATAACAATATACAGCAACATAGAGCAAAATTACTGCGTCGGACACAACAAATGGGCTTCATACATTGTATGAACCCGGAACTTCGGCGTGATAAGCGAACGATTTAATCTCCAGCCCCCGCTCCTCCTCCCTCCCTCCCCCCTATTATAAACAACACAACAGGTAATAGGAGGATGTCCCAAATGAATGTAGTGATTATAGATTAAACCAATCAATCAATCAATCAATGTATAGCATTAATGACCAAATTCTTTTCGCGTTAGGATGTTTTTTCAAGAATACAAATATGATACTGACCGTACTAAAACCAAACATACTCAACTTTAAGATTAGTTCAATATATAAAACGACAAGGGTTGTAAAATCTGCAATCGACACTTCTTTTTGCTATGATTTCTTCTCAACGTGGAAAGGGTTTTGTCCCTTTTATACAAGGGTACGGTTGTCACAACTGAAGCCCATTCACTCACTCGCCGTAACGTAAGGTATCATTGAAAGTCTGCGAACGGTGATCGTTTCCGTCATATTTTACAATCAGCATATAAGTGAGTTTTGTTTTACGCCGCTTGTAGCAAGATTCCAGCAATATCACGGCGGGGGACATCAGAATAGTGAGTGAGTGAGTTAATATTTAACGTCACATCGGCAATATTACAGCCATATCGTGACGAGAACATTTGATATTGAAATGAAATATATGGAAATTATAAAAACCTGCCGACGAAGGGCAGTAAAACAACTAGAATATCACAGATATTTATGTAAAACTAGTAATAGAGTCTAAAACATTTTAACCATAGGGGACAACACAATATAAAAATAGGCTATAGATCACTAACAACTGAAAGTAGGTCACCATACTAGGGTCCATGGGGACTTACAGTACCTTTGCTACCTGCATGGACCCTAGTTTGATTTACACCATCCCTTCAGTCGCTGGTGATTGTAGGATAACTTAGCCGAAATCTAAATACTACGGTTAAAAACTTGGTATGTGAAACTTCTACTTTGAAAGTTTTGGGACTTACGTACCCTCTCAGGAGGACAATAATTTTACAATTCTTCAACCCCCTTTGAGGGTACCGCGACTA
This sequence comes from Haliotis rubra, assembly GCF_003918875.1. NCBI lineage: Eukaryota > Metazoa > Mollusca > Gastropoda > Lepetellida > Haliotidae > Haliotis > Haliotis rubra. The sequence goes on from NW_025765447.1 coordinate 4,220,877, forward strand.
ACAATCTAAGTTACTAATCTAAACTAACAATCTAAGTTACTAATCTAAACTACCGATCATTAAAATACATCTATCTACAGAACACGTTAATCAGAATTCATCAATGAAGTCAATTTCTTTTAAAAAACCAATAATTAAATGAGAATGAACAGTAGTAAAAAGATCCTTAACTGTTTTCACACTGAAATATTTATCCCTTATGATGGAGAATTCTCCACAGTCAAGCAGGATATGCTTGACCGTAACTCTCTTATCACAAGGGATACAAAACGGAGGATCTTCACCTGTTAGCAAGTATTAATGAGTACACCTTGTATGGCCTATGCGACATCGTCGCATAATGACCTCCTCAAATCTGGACTGACAACCCAAGTGAGTGTAACCAATATAAGGTTTTATTTCATGTAGTTTATAAATACCTACTTGGGTTTCCCACTTCTTCTGCATCAGATCACGGGTGTACGTTCTAATGCCAGCTTTGTAATCAGAATATGGAATAACAAGTGGTGTCACAGATTTGTTGAGTGCTGCCTTAGCAGCAAGATCAGCCATGGTGTTCCCAGAAATGCCAACGTGGCTGGGTAACTAACAAAAGATGATGTCGCATTGGCCAGTAGCAAGCTCATTATACAATTCAATAATTTCTAATAAAAGTGGATGTTTACATGAAAGATTTTTAATAGCCTGAAGACAAGAAAGAGAATCGGAAAATATTTTATATTGTTTATGTTTGGGATGTCTCTGAATATAGTTAAGAGCTGTTAAGATGGCGTTTGCTTCTGCTGTAAATATAGAGCTGTTATCCGGTATTCTAGAAGATATTGTTCTGGATCCAATGACAGTGGCACTTGCCACTGCGCCACCGTCCTTGGACCCATCTGTAAATAAGGATTTGTATGTATTATATTTGATTTTTAATTGATTATATTCTTGTTTATACTGTAATTCATTAGTTTCAGATTTCTTAAACTTTGTCAGAGTTAGGTCAACTTCAGGCCTCACCAGTTGCCAAGGAGGAGAAGAAAGAAGACGGAAAGGAGCTATATTTTCCAGTTCAATGCCGGCAGCAGGAATGAAGGGCTTAATTCTGTGCCCAAGAGTCGGAGCAAGAGAAGGTTTTTTGTTTTATAAGTCCTCATAGAGGGGATTAAAGACACAGTTAAATGCAGGGTTAGACTCGCTAGAATATAGTTTAGTAATGTATTGTAAAGATAATGTCATACGACGTTGTGTAAGAGAAGGCTCATCTGCTTCAACATAGAGACTTTCAACAGGAGAGGTTCTAAAGGACCCAAGACAAAGTCTCAGACCTTGGTGATGGACAGAATCAAGTAGCCTTAGGTTACTTCTGCAGGCCCCACCATATACGATGGAGCCATAGTCAAGTTTCGAGCGGACCAATGATCGATATAGGTGTAGGAGGGTAGCTTGATCCCCTCTCCACTTTGAGTTGGAAACAACTTTCAACAAATCAAGGGCCTTCAGACATTTTGCATTAAGGGATTTAATATGTGGCAAAAAAAGTTAAATGGGAGTCAAAAATTAGACCCAAGAATTTGGCCTCCTTGACAACTTTCATGGGAGTGCCATTTAAAAATAGTTCTGGATCTTTATGCGGCTTATATTTTCTACAAAAGTGTAAATATTAAAATCATCCACAAAAAGTGATCCATTAATTGAATCGTTTAAAACCTTGGATAAACTGTTGACCTTAATACTAAATAATGTGACAGACAAAATGCTGCCTTGAGGAACACCCTGATCCTGATTACAATGATCAGACAGTGTTGAACCCACTCAGACTTGAAATTGCCTGTCTTTTAAAAAACTGTGATATAAAGAGAGGCAAAAGGCCTCTCAAACCAAAATCATGTAAATCCTTCAAAATGCCATGCTTCCAGGTCGTATCATAAGCTTTCACAAGATCAAAGAAAATTGATATAGCATGTTGTTTATTTACGAGTGGATTTTTAACAAAGGATTCTAAGCGTACCAAATGATCAATGGTACTACGATTTTTACCTGAAACCACATTGAATATTGGTTATAAGGTTATTGGTTTCAAGATACCAAGTTAATCTATTATTCACCATACGTTCCATGGTTTTACAAACACAGCTAGTTAGAGAGATCGGTCTGTAATTCGACGGATCAGTATGATCCTTGCCAGGTTTTGGTATTGGGACTACAATGGCATTACGCCATGAAGGAGGAAATTCTCCAGACATCCTTATTTGGTCAAATATATCTAATAGTGTCATCAGACATGGTTCCGGTAAGTGTTTCAGTAGCTGGTAATGTATATTGTCATCACCCGCTGCAGTGTCATGAGCTTGCTCAAGAGCAGTATGTAGCTCATGTAATGAAAACACTTCATTATAATCCTCACTGTTAGTTGATTCGAAATTAAGTTTTGTCTTTTCCTGTTGTTTCTGATATCTCTGAAACACAGGGACATAATTTGCCGATGATGAATTTTTGGCAAGAGTTTCGCCAATTTTATTTGCAATGTTGCATTTGTCAGTTATTAAATTGTCACCATCTTTCAGATTATGAACAGAAGATTTGAAGCCTATGGCTTTTATTCTCTGAACCATGTTCCACACCTTAGACATGGGTGTGCGCGAATTATTTTTGGAGACATAGTTTCTCCAAGATTGGCGCTTGTTTTGCTTATATGCCCGTCGTGCCTTGGCACTGGTAATTTTAACATTGTTCAAATTACGAACAGTAGGATGTCGGCGAAAATATTTTTCTGCCTTCTTCCTACATTTCCTGGCTTGTTTGCATTCATTTTTAAACCATGGTTTACGAATGTGAGGATACGCAGAGGACTTAGGAATTGTTTGTTCAGCAATTGCATTCAGTTCAGCGGAAAACAGCTATATTGGATCTGATACATTAGTAAAGTTGTACGGTATTATTTTGTCTACACACATTATTTCAAATAAGGGCCAGTTGGCCTTGGAGAAATTCCACCGTGATGAAGGGGGATCATCATCCGGTCTGATAGCTTTCAGGACAGTAGGGAAGTGATCGCTTCCACAAAGGTCATCATGAACAGACCATTCAAACTCGTTGTAAACAGTCTCATTCAAACTCGTTGTAAACAGATCAAGTGAAGAATAGGTTCCTGTAGCAGGGTGCAAATAGGTGTTTGATTCATCATTAAACACACATAAATTATTATCAGAAATAAAATCTTCAATTACCTTACCTTTATTGCTTGTACTTGTACTGCCCCACAGAGGGTTGTGCCCGTTCAGATCGCCCATGATGATACAGGGCTTAGGTAGTTGATCATATAGATTCTGAAGATCAGATTGTCGAAGAGCAGATGAAGGTGGAATGTATAGTGAGCATAGGGTAAATGCAATTTGCAAAGTAAGGCGAATAGCCACAGCTTGAAGATTAGTTTTCAGGTGAACGTCACTATGAATGACATTATTTCTGACTAGTATAGTAGCACCTCCAGTTGCTTTATCTCCTGGAGGAGAAAATGAGTGATGACACTTGTACTGCCTTAAATCAAATGTATCAGTATGTTTGAGATACGTTTCTTGTAGACAGAAAGCTGACGGTTTAAAATCCTGAATTAACAATTGTATTTCATTAACATTATTTCTAAGTCCTCTGCAATTCCATTGAATTATATTTGATAAATGGCTCATGGTGGTTCAATGGGTGATCTCTCACGCGGACGTGATGGAGAAGAACTCCTCACAGAACTCTGTGATGATGGAGTAATGTCCATGTCTAGAGCACTGTAGGTGTTCTTGACAGGCACCTCTGACTGAGAAGAATTCCTGGACGATTGTTTCCTGTTTAACTTCTTTCTTTCACGTTTTGTTATAGTTGTAGCTGCTGCTTGTTGTGGAATTTGTTGTGACGGCGTCTGACTCTCTGCCTGGGATGTTGAAGGTGCCTGAGATGTTTGACTGTCTGTTGGATCTTGCTCGATGACTGGTGTAGTTGGCATGGGGCGAACAGATTTGACCCACGTCAACTCAGTTTGACATGATACAGATGAAATCTGAGTTGACCGTGTGACAGCAGCGGAAAAGTTTAGTGTTGATGGAGTAGCTGATTGAGTTATCAGTTTTTTAGCCTCTCCAAAAGAAATGATTTGTTCATACTTTAGTTTAAGGATTTTTGATTCTGTTTGCCAAACAGGACACAGTTTTGAGGATGCCAAATGTTGGCCATCACAGTTTACACATTTGAGTGCTTGTTGGCAATCAGGATTCTCATGATTGTCAGCGCAGCGTTGGCAAACCGTATGACGAGTGCGGTTCTTTGAGCCATGGCCAAACTTCTGACTTCTAAAGCACCGGAGTGGATTGGGGACATACACCTCCACTCCGATGTTGACATAACCAGCTTTGATTGACTGTGGTATTGTGGACCGCGCAAAAGTGAACAAGTAGGTATTTGTTTGTTCAATGGTGGAATCTGGCCTTTTTCTGGTGAAACGTTTCACCGAAGACACTCCTTGATCTTTCAATTCTGCTGATATGTCTTGTTCCGACATGTCGGACAAGGAACGGGTCCTGTCGCGAACAATGTCTCTGCAGGAGTTAAGTGTCCTGTGTTCGGAAACAACAACCTCAATATTGGCAAATTGATGAATCGATAACAGATTCAGGGATTGTTGTTTCATTACACATTCGACAAGCAAGGAGCCAGAGCGAAGTCGGGTGACATTCTTCACCTCTCCACAATATCCATGAATAGCCTTTGATATGGCAAAGGGGTTGAGTTTAATAGGCAAATGGTCTGTAGCTTCTATCACGAGGAATCGAGCCCAGGAATCAAAATCTTCAGTACTCTCATCAGATGAACTTGACTCTAAATATCTACGCTTGGAACCAGTATGATTATGAGCCATGGTGAAAGTAAATGTTTCATCAACCCTGCTCCCCACCCACCACGGAGTGTCAACAAGGACAGTGTGTAATTGTGACGGATATCCAAGACGCAAACACCAGGGATACAAGGTTGATATACTCAAGTGAATATGACGCAAATAGCAGTATTTGTATACCAAATCTACTGCCAGGCTTGTTCTGCCCATGACGATAAACAGGATACATACCGAATTTGGAGGTCAACATCACCAGATTGGCCCATGAGCCACCGCCTTCTGGCATAGGACTCTAGGCATTGACATATATTGATAATTTGAACGTTGAACATTTAACCAACCAACACCCAATAATAGAAATGTGCAAAAATATTCACCATGCACAGGACTTGGAGTGACCAGCCGATTGATAGAACCGGGCCAGTTCTACCACCCGTCTAGGTGAAGTAAGGGGCGAAGTGGTGTGTTGGGCAGAAGGAACACGGTTCCTGGCTCCCAGTGCCCTCAACCACCAGCCTCCCGTCCTCCACCGACACAGGGGCGCAACCCACGGCAAACGCGTTTGTGGACCAAATATCCCCCCGGGTCCACAACGGGGGGTCGAAGAGCTCTTGGCGTTACCCAGCACCCACCACGAGGAGGTGGCTCTTCACGGGTGCCACATCAGAATAGGACTTTACACATTGCACCCATGTGGGGAATCGAACCTGGGCCTTCTGCGTGACGAGCGAACGCTTTAACCACTAGGCTACACCACCGCCCCATCAGCATATGACTGTAACATATATACCACTGAACGTCGATCTGGCTGGAGATTAGAGTGGGTTCTCCTTCCTTACGGGGGGTGGGGGGGGGAGGGTGTGTGCAGGGGGATGTGAAATCTGTATGTCGGTGATACTTCATAGGTTCTAAATACAAATCATATAGTATTATAAAGCATTATCTGTCACGATCGGTCATGATGACATGTGTCAACTAGGTCGACGAGCCCACTGCGACAACACTGTTTACCTGGACCATATGAACTCCACTCCGTTCTGACCTGGTTTAGTACCTGGAACACCTATACATAGATTCCTCTCACCAACACAGGGACAGGTAGAAAGGTTGACGTTGTATGGTAGATACTCAATTATTCTCAATGGGTAAACAAAGAGGACAAATTGCTTTCTCTGCCAAAAGGGTCGCGGAGACCTTAGGTTACACATAGAAACGAGGACATACTGATAACAGGTCAGGGTGACCTTTCATCCGGGCAACATGTCAACAAAAATGTGAGGCATTCACAATGAAGGATTGGACTCTGATTTGCTTCAGTGGGGTAAACATTTGAACCGAATAGATTTCCCATTTCCCACAGGAAGAACTGACATATAATTTGATTAATGCATGATGCTTTGGAAATTGGTAATATTAGTGACTAAGTGACCACGTTCCACCATCGCAAACCTGCCAAGGGTCAAATTGATAAACACCATCGGACATACTCCAAGACCAGTATCGCTTAAGCTAACAGAGCCAAGGTGCAATACATTTATAATTATAACAATAATAAGGGAATGTGTAATGTGCTGAATTCCGCACCACGGAGGGGCACGCTCAAATCGCTACAATCTGATTATTATTAAGAAGGTTAATAGTCACATGACTTATCCCACCGGGTACCCATTTTCTGCTGGGTGAACAGAGGCAGGTTTGAACAAGGTCACTTGCCAAAGGTGAGACCACATGTACCACATGTACCTCGTTGTGGACAGGACTGAAGTCCTAGAAACTTTTGGGAACAAGCTGCCAAACACGATCACCCATCCAAGACCTATCCGCGCCCAACGTTGTTAAACGTGTGACCTGCGCTGTACGCACAGGACCACACACCACCACATCTACCAGTATGTACGGCCTTTATTATTTCTTAATGGTCAAATTGCGCGCGTGCCACGTATACATTCGTGACACACTTGCAACTGGTCATCCATTGTATTGTACAATCTATCCTCAATGCTTCGGGCAATCTAAATGGCATATTTCTGTTGAGATAGGTCCATTAATGTTCACAGTAACAACTTTATCGTCAGTTTAATCGATAAAAGCGATTATCTGTGATGGCTAGAATAGGTATATCATAAGCACGACAGTCACAAATCATTCGGTCAGAGTCACTCAAAGTCAGCCATCTAACCCACTCAGCCAGAGCGGCTTCCATCATCGTGAGTGGGTTAAATGGCTGAGTTTATGTGCTGGCGATTAGGTGCCTGACTCTGATGGTGTGGTTCGAATCCCAGATGGGATTCCACCCAGCAAAATTACTAGAATCTCTACTTTATCAGAAATTGTAATCCTAAACATGGCGTGTTGCTACATCTGAACTGCGTAGTGACTACGATCAGGTGGTTATAGTCTGCAATAGAAGGAACTCAGTAACAGTACAAGCCATGTGTGCTCTAGCTTCGTCATCCTGAATCTCAACACAACGTCCATGTCGACGGGCACACCACGCGTGCCTCCAGGACGTTGTCAGGGAAGTACTGCCCAGTAACATGTCCGTGAAACAAATCGCTCTGCCAGTCACAATGACCACACCCGACATCATTACTAAACTATTAAACAAGGGATTAATGATCAGGCTATACACTTTTATTTTTAGTCAGTTGTCCAACTCGTCGAAATGTGCAATTTATAAAAATGTTATCAATCAATGTTCGCTTCAATATTATTCACGTAAATCGATTCCATATCTCTATAGGAAGTATTTATCAAATGCAGACTCAGATCCCATAACTTAGCTGTACATAACAAACCATAAATCTTGCTAATCGTAAATGTTTAATGTGTAAAAATGATATTGAAGATGAGTTGCATTTTATATTGAAATGTCCATCATATTATAATTATAGAATAATGTATATCAAACCATATTATTACAAATGTCCATCGGTATTTAAGCTTATTCAATTTCTTAGTATTAACAAAGTTAAGAGAATTATGTAACTTAGGCAAATATTTATATAAGGCTAGTATATTAAGAAATGAGTTAATTAGAGTGCAGTATTGTACATCCTCCTTTATATGTCCATAGTCACTATCTTTTCAAAAAAGCAAACCTGTACCAATACTGCTATTTGACATACCAATTATCTGTACAGATAAAGGTAATAAAGGAATCGAATCGATGTCTACTCTAGTATAATATCGACAGTTAACAACACATTGCCTTCAGTATAAACACAGGGACAGTGTAGCCTGCAGGTGTCCTCCCATTACGCAGACAGCCAGTTCGCAGACACCTTAAAACAACAACATTTATGGTTCAGTGAACAGATTATCTCCTACCTGTTACCTACATATTATAATGGAATAGTCTGCAAATCAGAATGTTTTCAAATATGTACCTATCTATATCTCTCCAACAAAACTTTTTCTCAGTTAACTTCTGTTGTACATATGCTATTATTGGGAGGGGTCTTCTCCATCAGTAAACACAATCAAACCTCTCAGTGACAAAGCTGTTTTATATTCGATAGTAATTGATAGTAAAATCAATTTCGAGAAGAGAAATCATTTATCATTTAATCACAACAAAGTTCTGTTTACCCACAATCAAACTTCTCAGTAACGAACCTGTTTCAGGCTCACCCTGCTCTACTCACTAGACAGTGGACTGTTCCATTATACCCGTAGGTGTTACCCTAATTAACCTTCTGGTTCAGTGTCTGTCAATTGGGTGTCTGTCAATTTGGAGATAACCAGCCTGCAGTGTAAACAAAAGGATTACGACTAATGGGGATCAAATTGATTATATGATTGTATGCAGGAGGCATGTAATAGCATTGGGTTTTCATGCGATTGCAGTCTTTCTTTCCATTGTACTGTACACATACTTCCTCACACGTGTATATATGAGTTGTTTATCCATATATTGTCATTCTTCCCTACTGTCCCAACATCTAAATGTCTTTCAAAGATGTTAACTTTGTACGCTCTAAAGCGTGCAGGAGTAAACATGCCCTACGGGTTTTTTCCCTTTTCAAAATGTTGTACATCTTTTTGGGCACAGAAATAACGACACTTACAGGGGCAGATACAGCTTTTTGAGAAAGGGGGGGAGGGCACTATTGAGAAAAGGAGGGGTGCACACTTCATATTTCCCCCGAGTTTCAATGGTCATTTAACAAACTTTCAGCACAAAAGGGTGGTTGCGCAGCCCTACACACCCCTCCGGATCCGCCTATGACATACTATTACACTAGGTGTTGTATCCGACTTGCTACGTAGTATTTTTAAGTTATTTACAATCACAAATACCAGCTTCATGTACGACAGTTATTTTGCCGGAACATGTGGTAACATACGGAACACTCCTATATCAACAGGTATAAAACATGTGTGAGAATTATGTTCGATCTAGTTTTATTGATCTACAAACATATATACTTATTTAAATGTGTTTAGATGATAACTGAAGCTCTAAAGTTAAACACACATTCACATGATAGAAGCGTACAGCTATTCGTCAAAGTGAGTAAATGCTTAAGTGAATGATTTAAAAGCGCATTAGAACATTATTTCAGTTAAATCAGGGTTTTCCGTTTGAGAAATGTGTGGATCCTTGGTGGTGGAGGTCTTGCACCACCGTCTCTCACTTTGGTGAGATTCACGAGAACTGATATGGCTCAGGCACAACATATATATTATAATCAGAGCGAATAGTGGACCATCATATGTGAGCCATTCACGATTAGGGTACCCATCATCATGATCAGAGCGAATAGTCGACCATCATATGTGAGTCGAATGTTCAGTGTCTGTGCCTTGCGAACACCCACAGTCCTTCAGTGGCCTTCATAATACCGGCATCCTTCCGGCCTGCTCTATGTTATGTGTTCCCCTTAAAAGATAAAGAGGGATAATCATTATTCAAACACAAGAGCAAATTTTAGGCCTCTCAGAAATGGAATAATAACAAAACCTGAATGGCGTATTTTAAGTTACCTTTTAGTCTATTACATTCTTAAATGAGCTCCTGGAAGCTTAAACCTTCTCGATCAACAGCCGATTGCTATTTGGACCCAGTCTGCCTTAAGAGTCCCTCTTCATGAGTGTGTTTGTTGTTAACGGGAAAACCCATATAGCCGAATGACCTATTTGTGTACATCAGAAACACGGTACGGGCAAAGTCTCTTTTAACTGTGTACACAACACATGAACTCCGCACCGTCGTGACCTAGTTGAGTAGCTGGGACACACCGGCACAGGGTTTGTTTCCATTATCACAGGATCTTATTCTATACATTGTGGGTCGGGTCACTCGCTGGGTTTACAATCACCCACTGGTTCACGCTAGTATTACAGCTGATAGTGTGAGGTTTTTTTTGTTTGCACATTTTTCTCAAAGTACAGGTCACATGATGTCACATGTTGTAATCGAGAAATTAGATTAACAATTGCATGTTCTTAACACCTTCAAGAGAATAAGTATTCATGTAAAGGTGCTAATATCAGAGTCTATACAGCTATAAACATACATGTATATTGGTCTACAGTCTTTGCTCATGTTCAATGTTAAATATGGACTTTATCCAAAGCAGGTAGTACATTACTAAGAAAATAAAGTATGTAGCGATGACCAAATTTTGTAGATCTATCATATGAACAGGTTGAAAAAGCTATACATTTTGAGACATAATAGTATTGGCAGCAGATTCTAAAAATATTCGTTTGATGATAGCTGATAGTGTTAGTATAGACTAACGCTTCGTCTCTGAATGATATGTAATTTTGATAGAAATAAACAATTCCTTATAAATTTAAAAGGAGCCTCAGTGAGAAGGGAGAACCTGGGAAAATTGGGGACTTGGGACTTGCTTCATTTCCGACTTTAGCCGATAGGGCTGACTAGAAGGAAAAATAATGTGTTTTAGGGACTGTGAGACAGACTAGTGTTAATGTTTCACGCCGATCCCTCAGAGTAATGCTTATTCTCTGAATACATATAAGTTTGTTAGAAAAAAAAATCCATTTTAAATTGAAAAGGAGACCAAGTGAGAAGGGAGATTCAGAACCTGAGGAAATAGACTTGCTGTATTTGGGACTTTAGCATTGTACGAAGGTTTGGGCGGGAGGAACAATAATTGGTGTTCAGAGACTGAGGCAAACTAAAGGAACCTAGCCGCCTATTGCAATGACGGATTCTAATGCTGTAAATGATACTGGAAGTTGGGGTAAGATCTTCACAAGTTAGACTTACGTGTTTGATATATGTGCGTGACCGTAAATCATAAACTACGTTGACTTTCTTCTCAAGTGTTTGTTTATTTCTTGTTTAAGCCGCACTCAGCAATATTCCAGCCATATGGCGGTCTATAAATAATCGAGCCTGGACAAGACAATCCAGTGATCAACAGTATGAGCATAGATCAACGCTGTTGGGAGTCGATGACATGTGTCAACAAAGTCAGCATGTATGACCACCTGATCCCGTTAGTTGCTTCTTAGGACAAGCATGGGTTGCTGAAGATTAATTCTAACCTCTTTTCAAGTCAAAGTAATGAGAAGGAGAGCTTATTGAGTACTAGTATTGAAGGCGCTACCAAGAGTGCAGTTCCCTATTTTGACTAGTGCTACACGTTCCTATTTTGGTCAGGGTGACAAGACTTTGCATGTGTTTATGACTGGTGAAACTGGTGGGACAAGACCTCACCTTTTCTGGACAACCTGGTATCATCGCTATTTGTTAGTGTTTCATAAATACATGCTATAGTGGATCACAGAGGTTTCTTGTGGATGTCGAAAGGGCTTTGTCTCCCCTCAATAACATCACATCACATCACATCACATCACAAAACAACATGCTCCGCACTTGGCAGAGATGTTTTAGTCAATGAGGAAAAGGTTTCGTCTCTAATATGTTTGTATGACATAAAAACGATCGTGGTATCTTGATATATTGAGTTTTCTCTGAATGATATTCATAGATATATAGTTCTCCTTGCCCTAAAACTTTAAATTGTATGTTAACCACAGGGTAAACCCTCACTTAACATTTAAATTCTTTTGGGACACCTTGGAATCAGCATTTGCCTTCATGGCTACTGATGAGGATTGCGAGGAATGTAGTATTTCTTCATTTCCTCTAATACTGGCAAACTATTGCAAACTAATATTTATGAAATAATTCAAGTAAATAATAATTACCACAAAGCATCAATTCACCCTTTGTAAACGTCGTGACTTAAGGAAACAGAATTACTAATCTTTCACTCCGGATTTGTTCATCAATGTCAATGCAGCTTCTCTTTAATAAGTCCCCTTTGGGTAGCCTAGTAACTAAAGCGTTCGCGCATCACACCCACGACCCGGGTTCGACTCCCCACACGGGTACACATGTGTGAAGCCCATTGCTGGTGTCCCCCGCTGTGATATTGCTGGAATGTTGGTAAAAGCTGCGTAAGACCATATTCACTCACTCACTCATTGGATTTACACGATTCCTTCAGATGTTGGCGATTATTACAATTCAGCCAAGCATTAAAAGAACACATATTCTACGATAAAAAACGTAGTAAGAGGAAACATACTTTGAATGTTTTGGGACTTACACAACCTCACAGGACGACAATTACTATTTTACAGCGATTTAACCCTGTTTGAGGATACAGCCACTAACAATCTCAGTTATTAATCTAATGTACCGATTATATAATTCCATTGATATATTTACAAAACACATTGAATAATTCTATATCTTTTAATATGCAGTAATAAAATGAATACTCAGACTCACTCGATCACTATTTCCACATCCATTAAACGTCCCTGCTAAAAGTAGAGTCGATTCCATGAAATGATTCTATTTCCAGAATCCTACGATATCCAAACACACCCAAAACCCATTTTAAACAAAAGCGTACTCACATGAGATGCCCAGTTAGCTTGCTCTCCCTTTATCATCTCGGTCGGTGTGTAATGTCTTGTCGCCTGGACGAGCAGTGCTGTTCTGCGGTAAATAACGCCCCCAAAGAGATGACAGTCTGTTTCTAAACACATTTCTACATTTCCTCAAATATCATACATGTAATTATACATATACACACACCTATATATGCAGACATACACAAAATAATGACAAAACATGGATTTCCCTCCTTTAGCGTTTGTGGATGTCCTTACATATGTATTGATGTACACAACCGAATTCCACCCTTTGGTAAAAACTAGTACTTTTGTTGGGTTGAGTCCTATCCGGGATTCGTACCCCCACTCTCACTGTTAGGCAAAAATACTAGAATCTGTAATTTACTGAGAAAGAGTCATCCAAACAATGCGTGAAGCCCATTTCTGGTGTCCCCCGCCGTGATATTGCTTGAATATTGCTAAAAGCGGCGTAAAACTAGACTCACTCACTCTTGATGATATTTTGACACAAAATTGCAAGGAAGATTTATAATTAGGGTCTTTCTATTCCAGTTGCCAGAGAATATGATAAGAGAGTGTAGTATGAATTGTTGCATAAAATGACATGTTTGAACGATAGAAAGTTTGTGATCGCCATAATGTTGTTCTTCATAGCTATGTACAGTAGCATTCACAATTCTTCTCCATACATGTTTTGGAGGAAATATGCCTTGAGCAATATATTTGTCAACATATGTATTTAGATTAGACTTTCAGATATTGATAAAAGAATGACGTTTTCAGAGTAGGAGTTGTTAAAGTGTTGACATGTCACTGCTGAAAGCCCATTCACGCAATCATGTGAATGTTCTCACCGATTCCATCGTCAAAATCATCGTCCTTATTATTTTTAAATGGGATAAACATTGGAACCGGGAGAAACATCCCATAGCCCGAAGGCCAGATATAACTAGGCCAGTATATTTACACATTCGGTAAATGCTAGTCTAGGTAAATGCTTTCGTTAAATTTTCAAATTTTAAATCGAGACCTTTTTCACAATATTATTCTATGTGATTTCTGCATGGTTATTTAATGTTCATACACACCGGGTCTGTCAAGTCAACGGGTAAAACACAGGTGATCAGCGATGAGTATGCTGGTAGAATTATGGGTATGTCAAAATTTTGTTAAGTTAGATGATCATTTACGAACATAATATATCAAGAATCATTTGCAGAGGTGTAACAAAGAAAGTTAGATCTGTACCTCATTCGGTTCATAGCCGTTCTAGAACTAATTCACGGACGTGCCATCTCTGTGATAGTCTGTCTCACAGTCCCTGAATCACATTATTTTCCCTACAGCCTAGCCTTCCCTGTAGTGCTAAAGCCCTAAACGAAGCAAGTCTAGATTTCCCCAGGTTCAGGAATCTCTGGTCTCCCTAGGGCTCCTTTTCAATTTAAATGGGCTTGTTTGTTACTATCAAACTTATATATATTCAGAGACTAAGCCTTAGTTTATCTCTGTGAGTAACCAGTGCGATGTGAATATAGCTTCGTTCACGAATGCGTCTGGTGTAAATAATGACCCAGCCGTTGAACTGAGGATGAGGAAGTGTGTACAAAACAGTTTGTCCTAGAAAGCCGACCGGGCCGGTTACTGGGACGTGGGAGAATAACTGGGACACGTCAAACGGTGAATGGGACCCATGTGTAAACGATACGTCACAGCAGAGTTTATCACCGGGTCAATGGCTGTTCATCGGGAGTGTGTATATAAGGATGGACAGAGTCTGTTGTTGGTTAGAGAACTTCGGTTCGTCGGCTTGCAAACATGGACGTTCTGCAACTTGTATCCCGTCTCAATCGTGACACTGCTCTGCAGGCTGTGGGGACATCCGTGGCCCTGTACGTGGCGTACCGAGTGGTCAAACTCGTGGTCTGGTATCGGCGTTTCTTCAGCTTCTTCAACAACTGTCAGGGCGTCAAGGAGTTTAACTGGAGGTCTGGGAACCTGCATGTGGTGAGTCAGTTTACAGCACGTGTCGTGTCATTTTACTGCATGTGTCGTGCCATTTTACAGCATGTATCGAGCCAGTTTACCGTATGTGTCGTGTCATTTTACTGCATGTGTCGTGTCATTTTACTCTATATTTTGAGTCTCATCTGCATTTGTTAAGTCACTTTACTGCATGTGTTAAGTCACTTTGATGCATGTGGGGAGTTACTTCTCTGCATGTGGTGGGTCGCTTTACTGCATGTGTTGAGTCCCTTTACTGCATGATCAGTCACTTTACTGCATGTGTCGAGTCCCTAAATAATCACAAAGCTGATTGATGTCTGTGAATATGTAAACAACGGGAAATGTTCATTTAAAGTGATTTATACTAAGTTTGCTTGTTTGGTTGGTTGGTTGGCGGCGGTCTGTAAATAATCGAGTCTGGACCAGACAATCATGTGATCAACATCATGAGCACCTATCTACGCAGTTGGGATATGTTTGAAATATACGGACATAAAATAACCGCAACAAACCCCTTCCGCATCTGTAATAAAGACATGTTTAACATTTGGTAGATGGGACCTAGTCATATGTCAGGAATGATGCCCTGGATGTATGTCATCATGTCACATGGTTCCACATCTGTATCCATGTCCCCGAGTACACTATAATGATCAAACTTAGTCTCTTACATTTAGTACCTAAGCAATGCCCTCTGGGATTTTGCAGGTTATCTATTGTGAGTTGGTTACTAATAGTAATTATTCTATCATGGCTACGTGAAATACTCGAATTTGATTGGACAATCAATACAATTAGACAACTGGATTGAAAATGCGCCTGATTTCATGAACGCTTCACTGCGCACATATACAACACTGCCGCATCAGCTTGACCACCAACATGGCTAATATCAACACAACAGACGTGATGGAAATGCTAATAAAACATTTAAAAAAAAATACAATTATATGATGTTTTTTTCCTCCACAGTTATTAGGCAACGTCACTATCATATTGCCTTCTATTATAAACATATTCAAACTCAATTACAATTGTACAGCCCCACTCATAACCAAACAATATCTAACTTATAAATCAGAAAGCCTTATAGAAATACATCCCTGTTTATACAAAAATTACAGTAAAACGTTCGTAATATTGGCATACCTGGGAAACGGTATATTTGTTTCCTTTTTGAATGGCGTACACAACATGAGATATCCAGTAAGTTTGACACACTATCTTTGCGTCACACTTTCGACAATTTTATGAGGATATTCGCAAGATAACGCTAAGGCGAAACACCAAATTTATGCCCCTCATACTCTATGATATCCCGTTGCATCGTTCAAAAAATACATATCAAAAATTGAACAACCAGAATTCTGCTTTCTGCCAGCTTCCCCGCAAGGCTGTTACTGCGCGTTCGGTTTCAAATGAAATTTAGATTCTATCAATTCGGTCTAACATTCATCTAATTTCCAAACAGGTTTATCTCCTAAATAACAGAAGGTTATTGGAAGATATGTTTTCTTCTTGAAAGATATTTAAGGCTCAGATTTGAAATGTTGGGTTGTCCAATTATTTTTGTAGATTTATAAACAGTTTGGATATAGTGTAAGGTGTTTCTTATTTCTTAATACCTTTGTCCTGAAGGTGGTGAGTTTTATGGAGAAGCATGTACAATGTGAATGACCCCTCTAAAATTTATGTACAAAATCAGTGACCCCCCTGCATGTCATGTACAAAATCGAGTCTCCTAGACTAACGCTTAGTCTGTGAATATATATATATATCATATATATATAATTTTGATTATAACAAATAAACCCATTTAAATTGAAATGGAGCCCCAGGGAGACCAGAGATCCTGAACCTTGGGAAATCTAGACTTGCTTCATTTACGGCTTTAGCACTGCAGGGAGGGATAGGCTGTAGGGAAATTATATGGTTTAGGGACTGTGAAGTAGACTACGGGCGTTGTACGTTACGGTGTATGACCGTTATAAAAGCTGGCGGGACAGGGGCGGTATCGTCGCTGATATAGTGCTTGACACGAGTCTCCTTAATCAGGTGCATGGATGTGTTTCAGCTCCCCCAGGACTTCGAGAAACGTGCCGAAGTGGAGCAGGAATGGATGAAGAGATTCCCCAAGTACTACCGGCTCTGGGTAGGGCCTCTTAATCCAGTCATCAGGGTCTACCACCCAGATACCATCAAACCCATCATCAAGTCCGCAGGTAAGCAGAAAAGAAAATAACTAGTCTGGGTGCATTGAAATAGGTTCTAACTGTATCTGAAACGATATCAACTTCATTTAAGTATATGCCTCTGGACAACAATATCAACATCATTTAAGTATATGCCTCTGGACAACAATATCAACTTCATTTAAGTATATGCCTCTGGACAACAATATCAACTTCATTTAAGTATATGCCTCTGGACAACAATATCAACTTCATTTAAGTATATGCCTCTGGACAACAATATCAACATCATTTTAGTATATGCCTCTGGACAACAATATCAACATCATTTAAGTATATGCCTCTGGACAACAATATCAACATCATTTAAGTATATGCCTCTGGACAACAATATCAACTTCATTTAAGTATATGCCTCTGGACAACAATCTCAACTTCATGTAAGCATATGCCTCTGGACAACAAGACCCACAAATCTTGGTCAAACTTTCGCAATAGAAGTTTACAAACAATTGTAAATGTGTCTCGCTCAACACTGAAAGAAATGTTTCAATATGTGTACATTGATTTCAAAATCAGTCCAGAAGGTTTGTCCCGTTCTTTGCATTTTCACAGAGCCAAAGCCAAGGGGATTTGGGGCCCAATATGAAGCAGCAGTGCCCTGGCTCGGGGAGGGTCTCCTGATCGCTGGGGGACAACGCTGGTACCGAGCTCGTCGACTCCTTACCCCCGCCTTCCACTTCGACATCCTTAAACCCTACGTCGAAGTCTCTAACAACGCTATTGACACTATGATGGTAAGAGTGAGTGAGTGAGTTAATATTTAACGTCACATCGGCAATATTTCAGCCATATCTATGATGGTAAGAAGCTTACATGCCTTCAACAATGTCACCAAGATACATTCAGTGTTGCAATTGTTATTTTAAGGTAAAATCGCAGGTTTACTTACCATTTATGAAGGGCTCCTTAACTTTGGCATTCCTTAATATGTAGGGGGTATCTTCATTCTGGATGTCAATATTTACTTGAGCCTATCATGTTCCCTCTTAAAGTTTCCGGTTAAGAATGACGATACAATTGGAACACCGTTAATACGTTAAATCACATGAAATTGACAGCCTCTACCTTAAATTGGACATCAAGTTCGGTTTAAGATCTCCATCTATGTGTTTGAGTTACATGTAGCCCTCTCAGTTCTCGATTGGCTGAGCAAAGCATTAATTTTGTGGAATTTTGTGATTTCAACTATTCTGGTGTGTGTCGTCTTTTATTTACAGAGGGTAATTCAGCCCTGACTAAAAACGTTTTACAAATTGAGCCAATATTTCTGGGAAGTATACATGTGGCAGTGTTTTAATGTAAACGGCGTGTATAAGGTTTTACAATCAGCTGAGTGTACATGCAGTTTACATGTGTCTTAATTTCAACGTGTCATGCCGCACTATGTTCAGTGTTGCCTGATCAGCTTTCAAGGCCTTAGTAAAGCATTTACAAAAACCTTCCAAGGCACCTGGGGGTTGGGGTGAGGGGTGTAAAGCGCATGATCAAATTGGTTTTCGAAGATGTGGACAACACCTTAGAACTTCATCACTTCAGCATTCCCTCACACTTATAGGTCGTGAAATTGCCGTAAAAGTTTACTCACTCATTCAATAAAACCTTCACCAATAAACTTTTATTTAACAGGCTAAGATTGACAATCACATCAAGGAAGGCTCCAGCTTTGAGTTGTTCAACATGATCAGTCTGTGTACATTTGATATCCTGTTGAGATGCGCCATGTCGGTCAAGGAAAACATACAGCAACAGGGGTGAGTACGGGGAATCTGATGGACAGCAGCATGGGTGAATACGGGGAATTTGAAATATTACAACATAAGTGAATATGACACCATGTGTGGGTACGGGGAATTTGTTATATGACAACAATGGTGAGTATGTGGAATTTCATATCTGACAACATGGGTGAGTGCGGGGACTTTGATATATGACAACATGGATGAGTACGAGGAATTTGATAAATGATAACATGGGTGAGTACGAGGAATTTGATATATGATAACATGGGTGAGTACGGGGAATTTGATTATGAAAAGCGGGGCGAATACGGGGAATTTGATATATGATAACATGGGTAAGTACGAGGAATTAGATTATTACAACATGGGTGAGTACGGGGAATTTGATATATGACAACATGGGTGAGTACGAGGAATTTGATATATGACAACATGGGTGAGTACGAGGAATTTGATAAATGATAATATGGGTGAGTAAGAGGAATTAGACTATTACAACATGGGTGAGTACGGGGTATTTGATATATGACAACATGGGTGAGTACGAGGAATTTGATAAATGGTAATATGGGTGAGTAAGAGGAATTAGACTATTACAACATGGGTGAGTACGGGGTATTTGATATATGATTACATGGGTGAGTACGGGAAATTTGATAAATTATGACATGGGTGAGTACGGGGAATTTGATATATGACAACAGTAGAGATGGGAGTAGCCAGGCAGGTAGAAACAGGGGTGAGTACGGGAAACAGACCGACTTCAACGCAGATGAGAAAGTGTAACAGGGCTGTGTACGGGGAGTGTGAGAGCCGGAAACAATGGTGAACGCGGGACATGGTTTCAGTTACATGTAGTTACAGGCAACCTTCAGTTCTACACACAGCATGTACGATCAATATTGTTTTAAAGAAAGACTTATCAATTAATATGCATACTTTTTTTTCTGTCAGGCAAACACATCCGTATGTAAGCGCAGTGAATGACTTGCTCACCCTGGTTACAATCCGAAACTTGTAAGTTGCTACAATCCGAAACGTGTAAGTTTCGGGAGTTTTTGTTTAGTTTATTTTGGTGTTGATTTTTTGGGTTTTGTTTTGTTTTGTTGACATTAATTATTATTGTTTATATACTTACTAATATACTTATTTAATCATGGGGGGGGCCTTGCAAAATTTGAGTGCCACTAAACTGTAATATTGAGTGGTATTTTAATAAGTTCCATTCACTCACGCTCAACCTGTTTCCTAATGCTACTTGTTTAATCCCCTTAATCTTCCAATCTTGTTTCGTACTTTCGCGGGGCGGGCTACACACGTTGATTAGTTAAAAAGGTAAATATAAGTTGTTAGACAATAACAGAATATTATTGAATGCAATGGATTTCTTGAATTCATTAAATGGATGCATCAGGCGCGAGAATGATTGAAGACTTGTCTTTTTCAGCAACCCACTGTACTTCTTTGACTTCGTCTTTTACAACACGTCCAAGGGGAAGAAGTTTAAGGAGCGTTGTGACTTTGTACATAGCTGGGCGGAAGGCATCATCGACAAGAGGCGACAGGATTTGGTCAGTGTTTAACGTTCAACAATCTTTACAACATAGTTCACAGTAATGCAGAGAATAGGTCCTATCCCAGCAGGCACATCAACGTTGTTTCAACGTTGAGAATAGGTTGATCCTCAACGTTGAAAATAGCTTGAAAATAGGTTGTATATGAAAGTTTTTTTGACGTAGATATCCGACGTGGAATCAACGTTGAAGTTTGACCGATTATCAACGTTGAAAAAAGGTTGATCCTCAACGTTGAAAATAGATTGAAAATAGGTTGTATATGAAAGTTTTTTTGACGTAGATATCCGACGTGGAATCAACGTTGAAGTTTGACCGATTATCAACGTTGAAAAAAGGTTGATCCTCAACGTTGAAAATAGATTGAAAATAGGTTGTATATGAAAGTTTTTTTGACGTAGATATCCGACGTGGAATCAACGTTTAAGTTTGACCGATTATCAACGTTGAAAAAAGGTTGATCCTCAACGTTGAAAATAGATTGAAAATAGGTTGTATATGAAAGTTTTTTTGACGTAGATATCCGACGTGGAATCAATGTTGAAGTCTGACATATTATTAACGTTGAAAATGGGTTGTTCCGTGGTTGTATATGAAAGTTTTTTTGACGTAGATATCCGACGTGGAATCAATGTTGAAGTCTGACATATTATTAACGTTGAAAATGGGTTGTTCCGTGGTTGTGTCTGGGAGGTATTACGCTTTCCTGTAAATAGACTCGCATTTCATCTTTAAACTACAATAAAGTAGCACCAAACTCCTGCATCCAGCTAAAATACCCAAAAAGCTACCTGCAATAAACAGTGTTCAAACAGAAAATTGCAGTAAAAATATTTACCTGATAAAATACTTGGTTACAATTCCACATTCAATATAATGTTCATTTAAGTTTTATGTCAGTTGGACGTATAATTCCAGTAAGAAGAAAAGAGTATTCCAAATTAAGAAAACTATTTACTGTTGTATTGTTACCTTGAAAGGTGAAAATTGTCCCGAGAAGACATTTTGTCTGAATTTCAGCTCTTAGACAGGCCCCTGAATAAACACAATGCAATTACTTTCACCATGAAAGGGATCCAAGATGACCAGGAACTATACCTGGAGACAGCACATAAAACAAGTCACTTTTCATGAAATCTTTATGAACACACACGCACACAGAAAACGTAGTTTAATGCATAATGTAAAACATCACACATGACATAGTCTGTAGGTGATCTCTGTTGTGCTTATAACACAATATCATCTGCATATAGCATCAAAGTGACATTTACGCCACCAATTTCAATACCACAGTTCAGATTTTTCAACACAATTACAACTCCAAAACACAATTATCAGCTCCTCTTCTTTCTGCCACTCCTGCCTGGCGGTCAGGTGGATACTTCAGAAACGTTCCTAACTCTTTCTTGAAATTTGCTTCGGATGCATTCCCATCTCATTCCCTTGAGATAGGACACATTCTGAAATTTTATATTTAAATACATGAATAAGTTATATGGAAGATATATTGTCTTAAATGATTCAAGTATTTGTTTAATCAATCACTTGAAAGGTTCATTTCACTGCTGTAACTTGGCATGTGAACATATGAACAGCATCAATACAAAATATGACGAAAAGTGTAAACAATATATATTTTCAACCGAAGGAATGGAAGTTTTCTTAAACATTTTCAAAGAAAATCCTCATTTGCAAGTTGATTATTTAATTAGACTATGAATTACCGGTAGGATGAATTAGACGATGCTTTACTGTCATATATTATTTGCTATGGTCATGATGAAAATGCTGCACTTGGTAATTAACTTACCAGAGATGATTGAATACAACCTTGTATTCTTAAAAGAAAACTTGCCGTTTTGCCCATCAACATTCATTCTTGACATCAAATTGTTTGACATTGTCCTGCAAAACAATGGAAGATTGTTGTTATTCTGTCAGATTTAGTTTTCTTTAGAGATTCTCGGAAATGATTATTTCAAATTAATAGGAGTTGAACTGATGTAGCAATTTTGCTACCAGGAGTCATAAATTGTAACAAAAGCCATTTTACATTAAATGATAAGAAAACAAAATGGGTGGTGGTTCACAGGTCAAAGAACAAGTCTATTGTGGGAGGTCTCCCAACACCATTTGTTCCCAAACACAAGGAAGTATGGATCATGGAGTTGTGAAAACAATAATGAGCTCTCATAAGTATACAATATATTCTCAAGTATCTACTCTCTCTCTCTCTTTGTCATTTGTACACTCATAAAACTCAGATAAATAACTTTTTTATAATTCATAAATGTTTACACTTAATCTCTTATAGGAACGCTTAGAAAATCTCTCATATAATGAATTATGTGTGCGTATTATCTGCGACGTCATAACTATGCTTCTCTGAATCATGAGCAATAAAATAATGAGATTAAACTCTACATTGCCAGAAATAATCTATCATACCATGAATAATAAGACATTGAATAACATCTCTTACAACTCCAATCTACACTCAAAAAGACTTAAATGTACTCGTAAACAAACATCGCTGGCTAACGCAAATTCTTGGAAACAGTACATCTCTGACTCTCAATTCCAAGAAATGGAAGTCCTACTGTATTTGACCAAAGGGGTGACAGGTGGCCAAAACATATTGAAATGTAGGTCATTCACTGAAAATAACTCTGATTTAAAACACTACAAATATACACCTTCTCTCTAATATACTCGATAGATGATCTTAACAGGGGAACATGTACATAAAATGCTGATATCTAACAACACCTGTACTTTAAATAATGGACTCTTCCAAATCTCAGTATGTTTCACTTCACACATATTAGATTGCAAATAATGAAAAACCTACCCTTAGACAATAATAAAAAACATCATATTCAAATTCTACAGCTGACCAAATACCTGAAGAGTGTGTTTCCCAGCAATAAACATCTCTCTATATATCTATAAATGTATGACTTCTGTCCTCTCGCGTGCTATCTTGCATCCAGCTGTTTACGGCGAAAAACAATATGGCGCCAAGCAACTATTATCACCAAAAAAGACCAAACATTATCACAAATATTCAAAACAGGTGGTAATGAAAGAGCATTATCATCTTTCTCTTAAACTTTGTGGTGGATATACTGGAAACAAGTGAAATGTTAAAAACGTGTTACCTTAGCCTTGCTCCTTTTATGTGATCCACAAAATTGCTGCCACCCAGTGTTCGAAGATGAGATTTCTGCAAATTCCATTAAAATAATCTTATTTCATAATTAAATGTTCCTTACATTAAAATTACTTCTTTTGTATGTAAGATTGTAACCTTTAAGAGACATGAATTATCATATCCCATCCAAACAAGTGTAAGAATGAAAGTCTGTGGGTGCAGTTTTGTTAATTGTCCCATCAAAGAATCATTAGTGAAGTTACACTTTATGTAAATAAATAAAAGTTCAAATAAATTATATACAATTTCATCCTTAACAAAGACTTTCACAAGACATTTTAAAGTGAAAATTTTCGTTGCATTTCCTTACGCCATTCTCCACCACCCCCTCCACCCCAATAATATACATATGTTGATAGGGTTCAGGGCATCATTTACTGATAGATCTATTCAAACGAACAAATGTTCATAATAATGGGATGCAATATAAAATGTTGATTAAACCTATCCGATTTTGTATAGCTGCCCTTAGGGACCGTTCATAATGTATGGCTTTGGGGTGATGTTGATTTTTATGTACAATGTGAATTACATCACCCCCCCTAAAAGTGTATGAGTATGTACAGAATAAGAGACGGCCCTCCCTGCATGTCATGTACATTATCTATGACGCCCTCTCCCCTTCCCATAATTTCTAAACATAGTGCGTGTGTACAAAATGCTGACCCTTAGCTCCCTGAACAAAATGGGTGACACCCCACCCCACCCCACCCCACCCCACCCTCCAACCCTTACAATCAACACCCCCACCCGCAGCCATATATTTAATTATGAACGGTTCCTTATATTGATGTACTTCATTAATTATTTGAAAATGTATATTTGCAAAATTTAAATCAGGTGATGGGTACGAAAGGAAATCTTATTCGATTATATAATAAAATGCCAAATATATGCATGCAAATATATTGAAAAATAACAAAACAAACTTTTGAGAAACATGTACTGTGACATACCGGTAACCTTGTGAGATAAAACATGAGCCCTAATTCGGAGTTTCTTGCTACTGCTAGATTTAAACGGCATTCCTACGTTTTCATTATACATGAAGGACATACTTACCAAATAAACACCAGCATGCCGTGAAGATGGTGAAAATAGAACGATATTGCGTTGACTGACTGACTGACTGAGTTTGGTTTTACGCCGCTTTTAGCAATATTCCAGCAATATCACGGCGGGGGACACCAGATATGGGCTTCACTCATTGTACCCATGTGGGGATTCGAACCCGGGTCTTCGGCGTGACGAGCCAACGCTTTAACCACTAGACTACCCCACCGCCCCGATATTGCGTTGAACTTCGCCAAGGTGAACTGACAACGATCAGCTGCCTTTGCGCATGTCCGGATATGGCCAAACGAGGCGATCGAAAGGTCAACATCTGGCTTGTGTTTGAAAGCAAATTGTCGGGAATTATACAATTTTCACAGTTTTGTGGGAAAATATCAAATGTAATGCAATTTGGATAACTGATGACTTTATACCTAAAACTGCGATTTACGTAATATTTCCGTCCGTTGATCGATGCACAATCAAATAATATATAAGATTATATCTGTCACTAGCTCGATCTTGATCTTTTATGAAAATAATGTTCCGAAATGATAGTTGCTAAGTTGGATACCTATTACCAATATGAATTATGTATCAAATTTGCCAAGGAAACAATTAGTTGACATTTTGTTGGTTCCTTACGTTGAAACAACGTTGACAACTAAACAAATCTCGACTAACTTTCTTTGGTCGCATGATAAACGTTGAATCAACGTTTATGAAAGGTTGATCAACCAAACAACCAAAATTCAACGTTGATTCAACGTTGATTCAACGTTGTGTGCCCGCTGGGATGACTTACCGTGGATGTGAAGAGAGAGTGAATGAGTGAGTTTGGTTTTACGCCGCTTTTGCAATATTACGGCAATATCACGGCGGGGGACACCAGAAATAGGCTTCACACATTGTACCCATGTGGGGAATTGAACCCGGGTCTTCGGCTGGACGAGCGAACGGTTTAAGCACTAGGCTACCCCATCGCCCCTATTAACAGAAAGACCGAAAGCAAAAATATTTTCTGTATAAAACATACGTAGGTCATGGAAGCCACAAATAACTTTTAGCCATAGAAGGCCCCTTTCAATATAACGGTATTGCATGTGTTAATTCCGTGTAATATAGTCCCTTAAACTTCGCTCATACCTCAACCCCAAATCAAATGTACGAGGAGCTCGGCAGGTAGAGATAAATCAAAGGAAAGTAATGCACATGTAGTTGACGAATTAGCCAAATATTGGTACACCTACAAGTCTTATTTCATATTAATCTTTTAGCGTTAAACCATTGTGTACCCACCACGCTGTGGTAAGATAGCTAGACTTATCCTGGTTAATCGAAAAACATTTTCTGAAAATACGGCATTTCAATGATGTACCCACAAAAAACTGTGAGAATATTTCGAAAATGAACATTTCACATGCCTGAATATATGTATAGTATTTTAGTTTTTATACATGGAACTTATTTGAGTGTATCTTGCGATAGGTAAGATGTTGCAATGGGTTATATTCTAATACCGAGTACATATGCGGGGATGTTTATTTTATTTTCTGCACTTTGAGATGTTATAGTGTATGTAACATTATACCTCTGAATAGCATTACCCTGTGTTTATGATCGTACTGTGTATATACAGGAGAGAGATGGTCCCCCCAAGGCCCGCTACCTGGACTTCCTGGACGTCCTGCTCAGTGCCAAAGATGCTGATGGCAAGGGCCTCACCCCGCTAGAGATCAGGAATGAAGTCGACACATTTCTATTTGAAGGTACGCCAACTAAACAAATCGCTGTTTATCGGGATAACTATCCTTTATTGATGGTTGTAACATGTCTCTGTCATTACACATGCATGCACTGCGAAATCATAATGAAGGAATAAGAATGTTGTAATGGAAAGGTTACATGCAAAAAAGATGAGAAAATTGCAGAAGGTTTTCCGGACTCCACTTCGGAATGTATAGCATTATGATCTACAGGCCAGTGACCTCCTCAGTATGGACATAAGCACTACTTTATTTGACTCAAACGTGGCCATTGCTGTTGACCTTAAGCATTGATGAAAACAAGTTATAAGCAATGGTATTGTCATCTGACAATATGCAAAATTGATACACTCACCCATATAGATTAAACATAGTTGGCCTGATTCTAGATTTATAAGTGTTCTATCGCTCATTCTCGATTAAATTTATTCTTAAGGTTAAGTGTATTTCCATCTCACAATATACTGGTGGGATAGCCTAGTGGCTAAGGCGTTCTCTCGTCAGGCCGAAAACCCGGGTACAATGCGTGAAGCCCATTTCCGGTTGCCGACACCGCAATAATAGTTTTAAAGTGGATAAACTAAAACACTCACCCCCTCCATCTCACAAACATTAGTAAATCCTAATCTTAATAAATGTATTCTTCCTTGGTCATGGGAATGCGACATTGTACAGAGATTCCGATCACATTATGTGAACACAGACGGAATGTTTCACTTGCATATCCTGCAATTTCCACATGGTCATTATCATGGTGTTATCTACAAGTACATGAGAGATAGTCCACAAGACATCGACCGAAAGTATGTCCCGTTCAAATCTGGCCAAAGCATAATGACTATAAATGTTTTCAGGAAACGTTAACGTCTGACATCAGCAATACGATCTAAAAAGAGGTACAACAAGCATACATCTGTAGCTAATATCAACAATCTTTCACCACCAGAAACTGATTTATCGACAAACCTTGTGACTCTGGACATGGGCCAGTTATGTGAAGGATGTGTTGCTTCTCCGATGGACTTTTATTTCAAGTGGATGTTTTGATCTGCGTTTCTTTGTTGTGAAGGTCACGACACAACGACCAGTGGAATATCATGGACGCTGTTTACCATGGCCTCCAAACCCGAGTTCCAGACCAGGGTCCAGGAGGAAGTGGACACATTGCTGGAAGGGAGAGAATCCAAGCACATAGAATGGTAGGGCACAGCACCGGTTCGGGTACATGTTGTAGGGGGAATCACATAGCATAGCAAATCGCATGGTATGGCAATCATGGTATGGTGAATTACATCACCTGTACGATACATACCCTGGTATGGCACATTACCTGGTGAATTACATCACCTGCACAATACATACCCTGGTATGGCACATTACCTGGTCGATTACATCACCTGTAAGATACATACCCTGGTATGACACATTACCTGGTCGATTACATCACCTGTACGATACATACCCTGGTATGGCACATTACCTGGTCGATTACATCACCTGTACAATACATACCATGGTATGGCAGGTGACCTGGTCAATCACATCACCTGTACAATATTTACCCTGGTATGGCAGGTGACCTGGTGAGTCACATCACCTAAACATACCCTGGTATGGCAGGTGACCTGGTCAATCACATCACCTGTACAATAATACTCTGGTATGGCAGGTGACCCGGTCAATCTGATCACCTGTACGATACATACCCTGGTATCGCAGGTGACCTGATATGATATGGTATACATACCCTTACACATGGTTGGGCCTGTCGATTGGTAAAGCACATCACCTGTTCAGGTACTAATTACATGGACGGGTACATCGCACGGTAGAGCACATCACCTTGTAGGTCTTATCATGTAGTAGAGAGTCAAGCGTCAAAATTTATTAGGTCAAGAACCAATACATTTCAACTTAATGAAATATTTGCCTGTGCACATGGCGAGGTACATAAATAGATAGCAATCATCGTGAGGATAAAGGTATGCAAAATATCACAAAAATTCAACTTTGTTTCTTTCAGTTAAGTTATAATAAACACATGTCGCAGCTTTTAAGATATAATAAACACATGTCGCAGTAATTAGATTGTGAAACAAAATTTCCCTGAAACTATCATAAAATAAGTCCAATCTAAAACACCTTGTTTGTTGAATGCAGTAGTAATACAATGGAAACTGACAATGTCTCATTTGGCCAGTGATAATGAAATTGATAAATGCAGTGCAGCGAATACTTCAAAATTGTTTTCACATCTTAACAATTTGATAAGCATAAACATAATTATAATTTCCAATAGGGTAAAAATTACATATTGTTTACGTTACGGTATTTTTCGATATTTTGGACAAATCAAGAGTACGTGGCACTCATCTTAGGAGAAATTAGAGAAGAGTAGGAGAAATTGCCAGAAAAAGGCAGTCAGTGAGTGAATGGTTTCACGCAGCCTTTAGCAATACTCCAGCAATATCACGGTGGGGGACACCAGAAATGGGTCTCACACATTGTACCCAGGTGGGGAATCGAACCCGGGTCTTCGGCGTGACGAGCGGAATCTGGTAAAGAGCGTCACCAGGTTGTTGTTTGTTTGTCAATTGTTTTAAGCCACAACATTCCAGTTATATGACGACAGTCTGCAATTACACACACTAGAATTAGTTCAATGGCCGTGATATTGCTGGAATATTGCTAAAAGCGGCATAAAACTAAACTCGCTCGGTCAGTCTACATATTAATATCCTAGTGTTTTATCCTGGCCAATCGTAGTATTGTAACGCTTAGTGCAAAAACCTACAAGGCAATTTACAGCTGCGTAGTACCTGTTTTATAATCTTTTTATATATGTTGTACAGAATTTCTTTTATCCACCGCAATGTGCATGTTTTTTTTTTTAAAATATGGTTTATCCTACTTCTAAGGATCCTCATAACTCCAACAGGAGTGGCTCATTTTAAATCACGTTATTTCATAGCATCTTATATGTAAATTGAGGCGAGACGTTAATAAACTATGCGTCTGTTAATATGTTTGACTTTATATTTGGAGAAGTTTGACTACTGGAAGGTAATGAACCACGTATATGTTTTAGGGATGACATCCACAAGATGGAATATCTGGCCCGGGTTCTGAAGGAAGGGATGAGGTTACACTCGCCAGTCCCGTTCGTCAGTCGGAGACTAGAACATCCCATGGAGCTGGACGGGAAGGTCTTTCCAGTAGGAACAATGGTCGCACTGGGCATATGGAATGTTCATCACAACCCAGACTTGTGGGAGAAGCCGGATGTGTTTGACCCCGACCGTTTCCTGCCTGAGAACATCAAGAAGCAGGACACCTACTCATACATCCCCTTCTCTGCTGGCCCACGGTAATACTACTTATCTTGCCTCACACATAAATGTCGTTTTCTGATTGGCTGAGCGCTCTTCTATTATTTTCAATGTACCCCGCTTACAAGCGAGTAACATTTTCTATGTACCCCGCTCGGAATGACGGACTCATTTGGTACTTCGTAGTAGTAAGTCTTTATCTCGATCAACATTGAATCACGTACGATGTACGGAAATTACCGATTTTTTGCGAATGCAAATCGATGGAAGGGAGATAACTCTAAATTTGTTTTTCTTGTTATCTGGTACTCCATGCTATGATCCGATACCCGTGCTTCAAATGGTTCAAAATTACCATTGAGGTGTTCGGTAACATAAAATACGTTGTTCACTGGTCCTTCGGGCTCAGGGAACATAAACAAACATCGAGGGTACAGCAACCCATGTCCTTCTCGAGACCAGTTAACAACTTATAATGTCTGTCCAGCCAGTCTGTATATTGTGTTAGGTTAAACTATAGCTGGGATTGTTTTGTCAAACCTAGGTTCCGACACTCACTCTGCACCCGTGAAGCTCCGGGTTAGAATTGATCTTCAGTAACCCATGCTTGTCGTAATAGGCGACTAACGGGATCGGGTGGTCAAACTCGTTGACTTGGTTGACACATGCCATCTTGTCCAAATTGCGTAGACTGATGTTCATGCTGTTGATCACTGGATTGTCTGGTCCAGACTCGATTAATTACAGAATTAATGTTGTTTTCATCACGATCCCTGCATGTTGTAGTTTACAATCGCAAGTAGTGTGAGTAGAAAATGAC
The DNA here is from genome assembly GCF_003918875.1 of Haliotis rubra. NCBI lineage: Eukaryota > Metazoa > Mollusca > Gastropoda > Lepetellida > Haliotidae > Haliotis > Haliotis rubra. Next base: position 4,251,409 of record NW_025765447.1, read on the forward strand.
GAATATATACATTGTTATCATAGTTATATCATATATCATATAATCTTTCGTTCTTCGAAATCTATTTGTGATTCTAAATTGTAGTTTATTACAGAAGCACTAGACACTATACATCCAAACTAAGAACAGGACTGACGTTTAGTCAATTAATAAACTATATTTTCGTTTTTTAAAAATCGGACCAAGAATACGTCTATTCGGGACGCAAATGTACAACATTTCAAACATTATAAGGTTCATTTCGTTGCAAATTGATTTCTTGCTCTCAGTCTTCATTTAACCTTCTCTGATGTTCCGGGCCGTGATATTGTTGAAATATTGATTAAAGCAGCGTAAAACCATACTAACTTGACTGAACCAATTGCCTTCCACAGAAAATCACTCCGACCCAGATTAAATCTTAGAATGGGATAATATGGACAGGTTCGATATTTGCTTTTATTACACATTTCAGTTGCAAGAAAAATTCTTCCCTTCTTTTCCCCTTTATCTATATATCCCTTGCGAGAGTATGTGAGAACATGGGAGAATGTGTTATTTATTGTTCATATATGTTCTCTTCAGAAACTGCATTGGGCAACATTTCGCTCAGAACGAAGAAAAGGTCATAATAGGGAGAATTCTCCAGAGGTATGTTTTCTTTAATAATTTGTTACATGTAATTTCAGTCCCTGTAACGTTAAAAACAAATATATTTCCTGCTTTGAAATACAATTTACAAACTGCATACAACCAACAAATTCAAAAAATCTCTTTTTTGTTATTACAACGTCTGAGAAAGCTGAAGTCAGTTCTTACTAAATATATATGTTATGGTGGACAAATTCATCTACCTGACCGTCAGTTCTAGTTTTCATTGCTAATACAATAAAGTTCAAAAAAGTTTTGCTTTTCAGATACAAGTTAGAGGTAGATACAAGCTACAAGGTTGGGAGAAGGTTTGCTGGCGTGATGAAGTCCACTGAAGGTCTGTGGGTGTACGCTAAACACAGAAACTGAACATTCCAGCAGAAGGTGGACATTCCGGTCCCATGAAAACAATGATGACTGATGTTGATCTACACAGAAATATTCCACTTGATTGTTTAGCATTGATGATAGTAGATAACACTGTTTTGTACCCCAGGAAAACTACGGTTATATGATTGGTTGATTGTTTGACGCAATCAGGAGCATCTAGCAATACCAGAATAACTCTATTCATATAAATGATATGCCTTTCGGAATTAAGTATTGATGCTGATGTGATCTTGCAAGAATCCCAGATATATTTGGTAGATTAAACGTACATTGTATCCAATAGACCATCATGTATTGAGTCCCATTTGCTTCCACTTTCTTTATCCACTTAAGTGACACTGTCCTTACATTCCCAGGTCAACTGACTCTTGTGTTATGCACAAGTGATGTTTTTTGGTCACAGTCATGTTACAGCCGTTGGTGCAAGCGGATATAGAAAGGTGTGCGCAACACAAGGCTCGCAGTGATTGCACCTGTTCACGTTTATTCAGATAAAGTTATTGTCTAAGAAACAAAACTTTAAAATAGGTAGTTTTAAAAAATGGATTTCACTTGTACACAAGTTTGTCTGATAAGTACACAGAAAATTATCTTTGTTTATTATTCATATTAGAAAATACAGAATTTCCTAAGCACTATTTCGATTTGATTCCCACAACTCGTTTGACTGAAGCAGGAATATACATAAGACTTTAGTAGTTAATGTAATCGCGATCTTATAGACGGTGAATATCGCTTCTTCTTCACATGCTGTACATATGTTAATCTAAAACTTGCATGTTTCAAAAACACATCTATGTAAATCCAGAACTTGTTATGATTCGCATTTGAGTAGTTGGTAACAGTAGAAGCAAGAAGTCTTCTTTATTCTGTCATGATAGTTATTGTGTTGTTGTATGTTCGCACGAGTGACACAGGTTCAGGTCCGGTATAACAATCTGTACCGAAAAAAACACATCAAAATAATAATTTCGTTGTGGTCTTTGTAATCCCTGCATTCTGACTAGCTAAAGTGGTCACGTGTTATTTTAAGTCACGCCCACCAAATCGGACCACTTTCCCCACTACAGATTGTCGGAGAATCCCATCTATAATTTGTGAACAGGATATTTTAGCTATGTCACACATACTGAGGATGGGTCAAGCCACCTTTCGATACCAGCGGGGTGCTCGCCTGAATGAAACATGGTTTCTATTCCTATTATTTGTCCCGGCTCGTAACAGTCAGACTGGTGTAGTTCTCGCTTCTTGACCCGTGAAGGTCCGGGTTAGAATGAACCTTCAGTAACCCATGCTTGTCGTAACTGGCGACTAACGGGATCGGGTGGTCAGACTCGCTGGCTTGGTTGACACATGTCATCGGTTCCTAATTGCGCAGATCGATGCTCATGCTGTTGATCGCTGGATCAACAGACCGCTTCCATATAGCTGGAATACTGCTGAGTGCGGCGTAAAACTAAACTCACTCACTCTCGCTTCTTACCGTGAATAACAGGTCCTGTGAATTTATGTTTTGTTGCAACTCTCCTTAACATTTGGCTACTGAATTTGTGGGCGTGTCATTTTCTGTGCATTAATGGAACAATCACCACGCCACAGTATGTATTCTGTCACTTGGTATGTTTATCTGTCACCTGGTATGTTTTTTACTATTTTGTAGGAAACTCTTGTTGATATGATATGTTTAGTTTTCCACAGTGAATTTTTACATAACATTGTAAAGGAGTTGTCATCCATAAATGTATTTCCTTTACTGTACCCATATACATTTCCCCAGTATTTTCAGTTAGCATTGTTTTTTAACGGAATGTGTCCATATATATCCATCGTGCCGCACACGTTATGGTATGTATATATTTTATACAAGTGCTTCCTAAATGTTTTTTCACTTGCCTGTAGCCTCACAGTTTCTGATGAATAAATTATCTACAAATGTTTATGAGTTAGATCCATGACTATTGACACGTTCTATATGAATGGGGGCGGACGGCCATGTTCGGTGATGTGTATGGGTAGGTCCATGACTTCTTTGAATGGCATTTTAGAAGTTGGGAAGTACAATATTGAAAACCCTTATGGATAACAACTTTTATCGTGAGTTTGACGTCCATAACGTCCATGAGGACCAACTCTGTTGTGACGTGGCTGTGTATCTTCTGGAATGGACTGCGAGTACTTATGCTCATACTATTGAGCACATGTTATCTATTCAGGTGTGGTTGACTAAAATGAGGTCGTGGTCCGACAGATACGATTGAGGCCCAGTGTGACCCAGTGTCATTTAGCTGTCTGTTTCGTGAGAGTCAGCTTAAGTGAATCATAAGAAACCGTGTCCTGAATCGTTTGGAACTTGCCGTATACCGATAACACTGTACCCAAGCGTCGACAATTTTAGCGAACAAAATGTTTCTCACATCATGAACGCTATCGACAAGTTAATGACTCATTTTGACCATAGATTTGATTTTTTGGGACAAAAATTGGACGAAAAAGTCAAAAGGATGGTTGGGAAAGAAATAGAAGATTTCTGAAGTGAACTTGATGACAGAGTTGAACGTCTGAACACAGTAAAGTGAGCAGTTTCATTCAGGAGCAACAAAAATCAAATACTAAAGTATTATCTGGCATAAAGGTCAAGCAACATCGGGCCGGATAGAGATGATATAAGACTTAACATAACAATACTTAATCTTCCCGAGAGTGTTAATGAAGACGTGACAAGCAAGGTGAAGGCTCTTTTACGAGATGGGACTTGAGAGCTATCGAGGTTGACCGGACAGACCGGAGGGAGGCGAGCCGTTCACGTAATCTCGGTGTCATCGTAGATAGTTGTCGTTCGATGGAGGATAAATATAAGATCCTGACACAGAACAGAATATTAAAGGACTCGCGGAACTTCAACGAGGTGTATATAGCATCAGACCAGACCCTCCAAAAACGCACGATGGAATCTAACATGAGAGTGCTCTGTGAGTCGATCGGAGACAACCAACCCAGTCGGGAGGCAGGTGGTCTGTCTCACAGTCCCTGAACCACAGTATTTTCCTTACTGACTAGCCCTCTCTGCAGTGATAAAGCCCTAAATGAAGCAAGTCTAGATTTCCCCAGCACTCTGGTCTCACTGGGGCTCCTTTTCAATTTAAATGGGTTTGTTTGTTACTACAAAAATTATATATATTCAGAGACTAAGCGTTAGTTTTGGAGGCAGGGTGCGGCGCAGTGGTCAACATACCCGTAGGAGGGGTTTTGACCAGGCGGGGAGCGAGCCAGACCACACACGTCGTGCACATACATCGCCTACACACAACAGAAGACGTACACGTGCTTACGATGACAGTGTTGACAAAACATTCATCACGTGACCGTGCCAAGCCAATCACTGGACCGACGGAAAATCCAGGTCAACACTCACATCAGGACAACCCGACAACCAATAGAAAGTTCTATTCGAGTTCACGTGACGACACCGAGGACAAAGGTTATCGACGAGTATCCACCAATCACCAGCAAGATAGATAGGTCAGATGTGTCTTCTGGAATGTAAACACTGGCGCAAGTGATAGTCAGTGGGACAGTCACTACGAGATGCATGTGTACAGTTAATGGACTATGACATTGTTGGAGTTGCAGAATTACACTTACTTAAGAAATACAGTTCGCTCTGCCACCATGTATGGTGTAATAAAGCACACTTTCGCCCTGAGTTAAAGCACGAGGACGCTTATAATAGTTCAGGGCAAGAATTATTTCTTTAATTTCTAAGATGCCAAATTTAATACTTACCGACGATAAATCTAAGACAGAAAACAAACAGAAAAGCGACTGTGTCGGTGACCTAAATTAACCATCCTCGTTCAGGGCTAACTGACGCGCTGTTCTGTTGACGCATCTTCCCCCTACGTTAAGGTGCACGTTACCAGAAAACACAAATGATGAACAGTTTGATGACGGTTTACGTTCGGATTAAATATCTTCTCTAAATTATTTTAATTACATCTGTGATTAACGTAAACCATATAGGGCAATATGAACGTCGCATTTCTACTACCAACGTAACTTTAGATCAGTATATCCAGGTGAAGCTGACAGGTTACGTGACATTCCACGGATGCATTGTGGGAATGTTAACATTGCGAACGTTGTCGTGTCGCTGTTTAATTGTGAATGGAACTGAGACATTATATCCGTAAAGATGTAAACGTAATGTTTCCATCAGTGATGTTAGCCGGGTGAAGCAACTGCACACCAAGAAACGGGGTGCTACGTAGCAGTTTACTGTAGGAGGCTGTACGAGGCGATGACAACTGACATGCATCGTGACGTCGGTTACCAAGGGTACGTTCGATTACGAGGGGTCAGACTAGAATGGCGCAGTGACGCTAATACATTGTGACGTAATGCAAAAAGTGTACCCTATCGTCTGATAAAGTACCGTCGGCGCCTTTGATCTTTCACCGAAGCATCTTAGAATCCAAAATAATTTTGAAAAATTATGTGTGATATGGACACAATAGGACACACTTACACCTTAGTGCAAAATCAGGATCAGGCGGTGTCGGTTTTCTGATCAAAATGTGCATCATTGATGAATTTAATGTTTTATGTTTGATAAAAACTATGAAGGTATTCTTTGGCTTAAATTAGCTCATAATGTAGAAATAATAGCGTTTTGATATGTATTTGTTATTTACCCCCTGAACATTCAACAAGAAACATTGACGGTGCTGACGTTTATGACATTTTACTTACTTTTATGACATTTTACTTACGCAGATTGCTGACTTCAAAGCTGACACAATAACATAGCATACATATTCAGTGATTTCAACAGTCGGTGTGGATTATATTGAAGGTACAGATGTGCTTATGGAAAGACGTGTCATTAATAATGTAATTAATTTTGGCATTTTATTCATTGATTTCTTAATAAGTGTGACTTGTTGTATAGTAAACGGGCGATGTGGTGGTATTGATGATGATGATGATGATGATGATGATGATGATGATGATGATGATGATGATGATGATGATGACTTTAAATGTGTTTCGTCAAAGAGTCGCTCTGTGGTTGACTATTGCATGGCTCTATATGAGGCCATCACGACCTTGACAAACTTTTAGAGTAATTCGTCCAAATACACTTGTGGCAAAGGCAAGCTTCGTTGGAGCGCACAGATTATGGCTAAACTGTGTCATATACAAAGTGCGATGTTTCATGTGTACCGACAGCATTCCTTGATAATCCACATTCTCTTAAGGTACTAGAGAATACTATTAATAGACTTAATTCATCTGGGAATGTCCAGAAAGATATTGACGAAGCGTACCATAGCTGTGTGTCTGTTATTAAAAGTGAAATGAATAGAACTCTGCCAAACAAGACTGTTGAATATTCAGTGGGGAATAACAGGAAACATCGACACAGTAAGTAGTCGTGGTGGTCAGACAATCTATCGGACTTGTGGAATACGATGAGTAAAGCTGAGAAAGACTGGTGTTAATGCCGGGGAGCCCGACATGTGTTTAGAGCCATATACGTGCAGAAGAGGAAGCAGTTCGATGGCGAGAAACGACGATATAACAGCGAAACTATTAGTGAACTTCTGGAGGAAAATTGGAAAAGTCGGTGTCGGACATAACCGAAAGAAGATTATTCGACTTGATGACGGGACCCTGTGCTCAGATAGGGAAGTTGTACTAGGCACATGGAGAGGGAAATGTGACCTTTGTTAAATGGAGCTAGTGGTACGCGATTGGACAAGTTCAACCAGGAGGAAAACCAGGAGCAAACTTTCAACGGTCCCATATTTTACATCGGAGGACGTTGTATGGGCTGTAAACTCAAAGAAAAGAAGCAAGTCTCCGGGCTGTGACGAAATTCCAGTTGATGTTTTGAAAAATTGCAAGAGTAGAATATTTCTACTTATCATGTTCAACAGTTGTTTTCATGACGGACGTACCCTCACGATCTTCATGCATTTCAACAGCTTTAACCAATACAGTAATACCCTACACATGGATTTTATATAGAGAGGATAACGGCCGTATTATCAATATACACTCAACGGGATCCAAGTCTAAGAATCTACCATATTCAGTTAAATGAACATTATCTATTTTACCATATCTATGCAAACCCCATACTTCATCCCATTGAACAAAATCGGTTCTATTTCCGTATACACAGAAGAAACCCCGCATCAACAATATCAATACCAGCTAGATTAGTAACTACTGCGATTAAGGCCCAACTGACTCGTTCTACTATGTTTTAAATGGACACAGGGCAGCGCGAGTCGTTCTCGGTATTTTATTCGCCCCAATTTTATTCCTCCCAAGCACAACAAACATTCACAGTCCACAGTAGCATTCATCACTACATTCACCATCACTCGGTACCTTCTCTGCATATTCTTTGCTTGTCGGGGCGGTGGGGTAGCCAAGTGGTTAAAGCGTTCGCCCGTCACGCCGAAGACCGGGTTCGATTCCCAACATGGACGCAATGTGTGAAGCCCATTTCCTGTGTGCCCCGCAGTGATATTGCTGGAATATTGCTTAAATCAATACTCACTCACTCTTTGTTTGTTGTATCGTCAATGCCAGCCTTGAAATTGCTATACATTGTATATGGATGGCATCGTTCCAGTCAGTGATTTTAAGCGGGTTTCAGTCAACGTTTGGGGGAAATCTGGGTGAATTGATTTGAAGGGTGAGTGAGTGAGTTTAGTTTTAGGCCACACTTAGCAATATTCCAGCTATATGGCGGCGGTCTGTAAATAATTGAATCTGGACCAGACAATCCAGTGATCGATCTGCGCAATTGGGTCTGGTCCAGACTTGATAATTTACAGACTGCTGACATATAGCTGGAATACTGCTGAGGGCGTCGTTAAACAACCAACCAAACAAATCTGAATGTACTGCCTGAGGTCCACGAAATTCATGAACTGGCTATATTGCTGATGAAAGCCGACTGAATGCCAGCTCGTTCTTTGTTCATTCAAATAATTTTCTCACTCTAAACAATCTGTCTCTAACAATCCAGCTATCTGTAGCATTGAGAATCTCTGTGGTGGCCAGGTTGTGTCAAGAGCTGTGTGTATTTTTGTGTTAATGTCCAGTCATTTAAAAAGTAGCCCTGTACCCATGTCCTAAATTGCATTTTATCATTTTTGCATTTGGATAGACGGATATTTCGAGGTTTGAATGACAAGAGAGCTTAACTGACGGTTTTCTTTAACTTCTGCTGGTTATTTCTTACCCAGGCTTATTGTAGACATGTACATGCTACAACAAGGCAAGAATGGAACAACTTGTGACTTACTTCACATATACATGATTACATTCTCCGGATGTTATATTGTCGAGCTGTAATACACACTTCAGCATGAAATTTACCATTGTCCAAGTTCCACATTAGTCACAACATTGATCTTTATATTTTGTAAATTGTTGTATATCGTTATATGTTTTATATTCACACTTTTCATGGTCCCTGTACACTTATCAGAAATCAGATTAAAGCATCAGTTAACACCATGCGCTTTAGCCTGCCGAAACATTTTGTGATGATGAGCTAGGAGAAATCTAAAATAATTAGTCAGCATTAAATATATTGAAGCACCCATAAAAGGACTACGGTCTACTTTCTAAAGTATCTTTCCGTGTTTATTTGCAATAGCATCACCACGCTGCTCTTTTGGTTGGTCGCATGGCAAGTCGTTTTCACATTTAACAAGGAATACTGATATCTTAATGTTTTTTAAAGATATCTTTAACTTAATTGAAGATATCTCTAATTGAATTATAGATATCGCTAATGCATTTGTGAATGCATATAAGTTTATATTATTTTGAATTAATTTCTAATATAACTGTACACTATACTCGTAATTACTTTATTGATATCTTATACACATTTAGAAATGTTGTCTTGATATCTCAGTAACACTTCACGATATGAGTAATTGTATTTTGGATATAAAAACTTGATTAAAGATTGAGTCCCACTATACGTATTAATGAGCAGCACCTTCGGGAACCTTGAGAATTCTGGAATTATGTTATGGATAGGTCTGTAAGTGTCTCTCGGTTTCACAAAACCATCTCGCTATTTAATCAGATCTTTGACCCCAAAACTTTTAATCGCATAAGGACCGTGAACAGTTTGTTAGTGCTGGCTGTTTGACCGGTCACCAAGGAAGGTGGGGTAGTCTAGTGGTTAAAGCGATATCTAGTCTCGCCGAAGACCCGGGTATGTTTCTCCACATGGGTACAATGTGTGACGCCCATTTCTGGTGTCCCCCGCTGTGACATGGCTGGAATATGGCTAAAAGCGACAAAACACTCGGTCGCTCGCTCGCTCACTCACTCACTCACTCACTCGTCAGCAAGTGGTTTTGGTAGGGACTCATGGTAATCATCAGCTTGTGTCATCAGCGATACTCGATTTCACTGCCATCACGAATAGAATTGTAACAAGTGACATGTACTGAATATTGTTTTCACAAAGAATACTGTGTTACCAAGCATACCTATTTTGCAGTGTGTGACTTAAAGTGTATATAATATTCTATCTGATGCTCAAACTTTGGGCTCAAACTAGAAATTTGGGCAAATCATAACGAAGTTCCAAATTAGTTCCTGTCCTTTTGTAGGGTGATAATCTTGGTATTTATAACTTTATTGACATTATGATGTGTGGAGGCCTTAAACACTTTACTTTAAGATAAAAACGCCATATGCTCATAATTATGGGCAATATTCTCTCAGTTTCAAGACAAGATATTTAGATAAGGTTCTTCCTCATGTGGTTGCCACCCTGCATAGAACCTAAGGAGTTGAAGTTTAAGACTTCAACAATATTATCCTCAAGCATGGAAGGGTCTGGCATTCGGAGAGATACACAGAATGCTCTTGCAGTGGCACTGCTGCCCAAAGTCAGCTGATTCGTGTACAAATCGACAAGTAACAGAATTTAGGGTCTTGCCGGGGCCTAAACGCGGGACCCTAACCAGAATAATAATTATAGTCCTCGTGACATTTGGTGTGGGGCATTCTGGAAGGTCTTTAAGAGATGCCAATGTCCATGTAACGCCACATGCAAGGAGATCTGTAATGATTTGGGGCGGGAGATCAGTATGGCTGCCAGTGGACAGGTGACCGGCCAGTACCGAGACAACATAGATATCGGCGTCAACAGTTGCACCGATTGCGCTAGTGTATGTGTGTGCGTGCATGCGTGTGTGTGTTTGTTAAAGTATGTTCCAAAACTCATGTTTGGTAACTTAAGCATAGTTTACTAGATCATCTAAAAATATATTGCAGTTGCTTAAATGTTTACCCATATTTATAAATTTATATTACTTATCGTTATTTAATGATTAGAAACGTTCTAAATATATAGCATTACATTAATTAGTACAATGCTTGTATGTGCTTGTAATTGTGTTGCAGCTCTCTGGTACTCTAAATGATGGACATCACTTTATCAGGGTCCACTAGCACAAGGCTATCTTAGGCTATCAAGGATACTTTAACAGAGGCTTACGGTCAGCGTAGCGCTAAGATCGCTTTGTGCAAGTGCATCCAGGTATGCGTGCATGCCTTGTTTGGGGCCTGTCCTGTGCGCCATACATTACCAGAAGAAAGATGCAACGGTGCCCATTTGAGGACCCTTATGTAATCTGTAACCCATGAAGATCCGGGTTAGATTTGACCTTAAGTAACTCATTTGCTTGTCGTTAGAGGCGACTAACGGGATCGGGTGGTCAGGCTCGCTGGCTTGGTTGACATATGTCATCGTATCCCATTTGCGTAGATCGATGCTAATGCTGTTGGTCACTGGATTGTCTGGTCCAGGCTCGATTATTTACAGACCGCCTTCATATAGCTGGAATATTGATGAGTGCGGCGTAAAACTAAATCGTTCACTCGCTACACTGAAACAGATGCAATGTGCAGGGACAGTACATCATGGCAGAGATGGTGATCCGGAGACAAGAACATGATATCAACCTAGTCACCAATCCAGACATCGTCGTTAGTCGCCTCGTACGACAAGCATGAGTTAATGAAGATCAATTCTGAGCCGGATATTCAAGGGGCAGAAATAATCGTATTCATTAAATGGCGCAGAACGCCGTCACATAGCTTGAATATTGCTGAGTGCAAACAACCAACCAACCCTTGTCCTGCTTGACTGTATAGATGTTTCCTTTACAAGACATCAATATTTCAGTCTAACAACAGTAAAGGATCCTTTAAACCGTGTTTATTACCGTTTACTGATTGTTGTTTTTAACAGAAATAGAATTGTGTTCAACGTTTTGAGTAAAATGTTTTGTAAAGAAATACATGGTATTTTGTAAATGATAGTATAACTTGGCAACTGTGATTTTTAGGGCCTGTATCCTCAAAGGGGGTTGAAGTATCGTAAAATTATTGTCCTCCTGAGACAGGGTCCATATCTCCCCCTGGTCTCTATCCTGGTGCTCTACCTTCAGGTGTTGGCTATCTATAGCCTTGTTTATATTTTACTGTTTCAATAGTAAAACAGTTTTAGATTTACATGCTAATTTTATACACCATCTGAGATGCTCTATTTTGCAGTCCTTTGATGACTATATTTTATAACAACATATATTTATTATTAATACAAAACTGTTCTATTCACAGTAGTTTTAGTTTAGTTTTACTCCGCACTCAGCAATATTCCAGCTATATGGCGGCTCACCATACGTCTAAATAACAGTTAATCTTCAGTATGTCACCTTGTTTGCGACATTTGTCTACATGATATTCCTTTCACCATTGTGATACACAAACAGTACATTCCACAGAATCATCAGAGTGATCAGAAATATCACAAGACAGTATTCATACTGCCACAAATATTTGGTCACCTGTCTATTTAAATATATTGGAGTAAGAATTGTGGAGATATTTTGAGTGAGAGTATAATGTACATATACAGTTGTCTTTTTTAAAAGCAATTCCAAACTGTTTTGGACAATGTATCAAAAACGACCTCCTTGGGTTCTTAAAGCTGTCATGATTTGACATGTAAAGTGACATGTGATATCAACAACCATTTGTCTGTAGAAATGTCAACTTGCAGAGTGGTGTCTGGTACATTACTATAATTGGTATAGTGGTGCTGAGACCCAGTATCACCGGTTTAAGGTATATATTGTGTCTAATGAGCCATCCAGAGACCTATGATATATTCTGAGAACTGCGGCATCGTGCTCAAACAAGAGAGTTGTCTGAAGAGGACTGACATATTCTGAGACTGTGGTCAACGAGAAAGTTAGAATCGCTGAGAGTATGCCACTGCTAGTTCTGCTAGTCAATTACATGTTCCTTCCCCATGGACAGTTAGCAGGACAAGAAGTAGTGAATGATGTTCGAATCAAGCTATGCAACGTTTTATGTATCCAGAGAGGCTCATGTATGAGTTTTGCATACGACATTGACAGATTAGCGTGCCATCTATCTCACAAGGATGCAAGGCATTGGACTATGGGGAGATCCGTTATATACCCGAAGAAAAAAGACCAAGTAAGTTGATGCTGTTTCAAACCGTAAAGTCCATACCCTTCAAGTACAAGTGTTGCTACATAAAGGTATAGTGCATACAATTCCCAGTATTTCAGCCTTATCGTGACTAAAGCAAGTTCTAAATGCATGATAAATACGTTTAAATTTTAAAAACCTGTCATTGAAGCTCAGAAAGAACAACTGATGTATTACAGAAACAGATTTAAAAAGTAGCATCTATCTCTAAAATTTCATGTCTGTCAGGACAATACAATATACAAACGGGCTGTAGATCGCCCGATCTGAGGGTACATCTCCATATTAGGGACCATGGGGGACTTATTGTACCTTTGCTACCTATATGGACCCTAGCTGGATTTACATCATTACATCAGTTGGTGATTTTTAAAAGAACATACGAATAAATACACGGAGGATGAATAATATTTTGAATGAAAAGGAACTTAAACGCCCTCTAGGGGTATAATTATTTTACGCTACTTCCGCCGCCTTCAAGGGTACAATCAAAGTTTTTTTTTCTTTCTAGCAATTTAAAATTCCCTTCTAATTACAATACATGTAAAAAAAATTAAATTAAATAAGTTTCTTTTAAAAATCTAAGAATCAAATGACAATTACCTTATTTATAATTATGTCTTTACTCTTTTGACATTGAAGTAATTATCCCTTATAATCAACACAGTCAAGCAAGACTGACCGTGATTCTTCAACAGGCCTGGGACACAAAACGGAGGGTCCTCCTGAGAGGGTACGTAAGTCCAAAATCGCTTAAAGTAAATTTAAACATACTCCTATTTTTAACCGCAGTATTTATGTCATTTTAATCTATGGCGAGATAGTCAAAAATTGCTGATATCTGATGGGAGGGTGTAAGTCCTCCTAGGATCCATGCAAGAAGCAAATTATTTTCAATTTTACCTTTATTTTTTATAAATCTATAACTTGATTTAGTCACGATATGGTTGAAATACTGCCGATGTGACACAAAATCATAACTCACAAAACGGATGATCCTCATCTTTTAACAGGTTTTCATGAGTATATCTTGAATGGCGAATGCGACACCGTCGCATATTGACCTCTTCAAATCTGGACTGACAACCCAAGTAGGTGTAACCGATTTTTGTTTTTATTTGATGTTACACAAAGTATTATATACTTATGCCAATAATGGTTGTCACCCCCTTCAATGTTTTTAATTGGAAAGGGGGTGGGGGTGTGAGGTGTGGGGAGGTTGGGGTGGGGAGTGGGGTGACAACCATTATTGGCATGAGTATATTTATAACACCTTGGGTTTTACCTTCTTTTGCAATAGTTTACGGATGTTTTTAATCAGATAATGGGATAAGAGTGAGTGAGTGAGTTGGGTTTTACGCCACTTTTATCAAGAATCCCGCAATATCAAGGCGGGGGACACCAGAAATGGGCTTCACACATTGTGCCTACGTGTAAAATCAAACCCGGGCCTTCGGCGTGACGAGCTAACGCTTTAGCCACTAGGCTACCCCACCGCCCTTTATGGGATAAGAACTTGTGTCACAGTTTTGTCGATGCTGCTTTAACAGCAGAATCGGCCATTGGATTACCAGAAATTATAACGTGGCTAAGTAACCAACAGAGGACGATGTTGTATTTGCCAGTAGCAAGATCATCATTATATAAATGGATGTTTACAAGACACATGTTTAATAGCCTGAATGCACGAAAGCAGGTCCGAAAAGATTATATATTGTTTATATTTGGGGTGTTTATTAATAATTATATATTTACCTTTTTTTTCAATGTGGCGGTTGCTTTTGCCGTAAAATAAGAGATGTTTTTTGGTATTCGAGAAGATACTGTTCTGGATCCGATGACAGTTGCATAAGCAACTGCGTCACCATCCTTGGATCCATCTGTTCATATATATCTGTATCAATGATATTTAACTTTTAGCTGATTAACGTCTAGTTTATACTTTACAATGGATTGGTTTCTGACTTCTTAAATGCGGTCGACTTGGGGCCTAACCAATTGCCAAGGAGACGGACAGCAATAAATTGCCCGTAAAGTAGATATATTTTCGAGCTCAATATTGGCAGCAGAAATATAGGTTTAAGTCGTATTCCAAGAATTGTGTACTATACAGATTCTCACAGGGGGGAGTAAACGCACATTTGTATGCAGACCTGGAATCATTTGAAAATAGTTTTGTGACAAACTGCAAAGAGAGTTTTATACTGCGTTGGTTAAGAGATGGCGCTTCAAGGTAAAGAGAAGGTGAAGTTCGGAAAGATTCATGCCATAGATCTTGGTAAAGGATAGACTCAACACGTTTAAGGATGCCTTTAAAGGCCCCCCCATATACGGTGGGGCCGTAATCAAGTTTTGAGCGGACCAGTGATCTATACTTCAACTTCAACTTGTTTATTCTCATAAAACCACCATCGGTGGTACAAGAGCAAAAATTATACAATATTTACAAATGTACATAAACATGTCCATGAGTCATGATGACGTATTTGCGTAACAATTTATACAAGTGAGAGATAAAAAGTGATAAGCACTTGCTAAGTTTAAAATAGACAGGCGACATGACCTTGTTAAGAGTTGATAAATTGCCCGCAAATCTAAATAACGAATCTGATGTAATTCTCTATTGGTTTAGGATGCAGTTTTACCTTGTTACAAGATCAAAGAAAATTTAGACTACGTGTTGTTCAGATACTATGGCGTTTTTTCACAAAGGATTCCAATCCGCCTAAATGATCAATAGTACTTCGATGATTTTTCCGGAAACCACACTGTATATTTGTGGTTTGGGTTATTGATTTCAAGATGGATGGACCTCTATCATCGCGGCCAATCTTCGGTCCTCCTGTCGTCCTAAAATGGAAGCACCTTGTGTTGCTTTATCACCCGGAGTAAAAAATAAGTGATAATCACTGCACTGTCTTTGATTAAAGTTATCTGTATTTTAGATATGTCTCTTGGAGACATAATGCTGACGGTTGAAAACTCTGAATCAATAATTTTATCTCACTGAAGTTATTTTTCAGTCCTCTGCACTTCAATTGCATTATAATGGCCCATTGAGTCATGGGGTCGCTATTGGTGACCGTGATGAATGTGAGGCGGAACAATTCCTCCTCTGTACTGTGAGGGCAGGGTAACTCCCATGTCTAGAGGTCCAAATACGTTTTGTAAGGGACCTCTGATGTGGAAGGGATACTAAGTGGTTTATCCCTTTAATCGTTTTTCCTTTCTTCTTTGTTGAATTACCCACGGCTCGATGTGAAGCAGATGTTTAAGATTCTTTCTCAGTCTGAATTTCTGTCTAAGATCCGGACGTAGATTGAGTGCCAGGAGAAGGAGGTTGACGGGCTGAAGCTAAAGAAGTAGGTGTTGCTGACTTTACCCATGTCAAGTCAGTCTGAAATGGAGGGCGTTGCTACTGAGTGAATGAGTGAGTGAGCTGGGTTTTACGCCACTTTTAGCAATATTCCAGCAATATTACAGCAATATCACCGCGGGGGACACCAGAAATGGGCCCATGTGGGAAATCGAACCCGGGCCTTCGGCGTGACGAGCGAACGGCTTAACGGTTTAACCACCAGACTACCCCACCGCCCGACGTTGCTACAGAGCGAGACCCGTGAAGATTCGGGTTAAAATTGATCTTCAGTAACTCATGCTTGTCGTAACTACAGCAACGTGCCTCCAAAACCCACATAAAGCGCCTACAATCTCTCCAAAATAAAGCTGCCCGTCTTGTTAGCCGTTCTAGGCCGTCATGTGACATACAGTTCATTCTGGATTCCTTACACTGGTTACGGATCCATGAAAGAATTGATTTCAAGGTACTCACTCTCGCTTACCAGTGTGTTAACTCCATGGCTCCCTCATACTTGTGTGATCTTCTCACACCATACACTCCTGCTCGTGCCCTCAGATCCAGTAACCAACACCTGCTGGATCCTCCATCATTCAACCTCAAGACATTTGGTGCCCGTTCTTTTGCTTCAGTTGCAACCGCACTATGGAACTCACTTCCACTTAAACTACGTACAGCTCCATCCCTTCCAGTGTTCAAGGGTAACCTCAAAACACACCTTTTCAGTCGATATAAACAGTAACTCTCTCCAAGCTCATATTTACTACAATACTGATTCATATGACTTTTTGATGTGTTTGTTTTTAAACATTTGTGCGCGCTTTGAGCATGCCCCTTTGTGGTATGGAGTATTGCGCTATATAAGTACCCTTATTATTATTATTATTATTATTATTATTATTTAACTCAGCTTGACTGACAGGATCGGGTGGTCAGGCTCGTTGACTTGGTTGACACATGTCATCGTATCCCAATTGCGTAGATTGATGTTCATGCTTTTGATCCCTGGATTGTCTGGTTCAGATCCGATTATTTACAGACCGCCGCCATATAGCTGGAATATTGCTGAGTGTGGCGTAAAACTAAACTCACTCACTCACTCACTCACTACAGAGCGAGTGACTATTGCAGAGTAGATAATGTTTGACGACGAACTCGAAGTCTAATTTGTTATCATTTTTTTTTCTGGGGGGAAGGGCATCCAGGTATGAAATATTGTATTCACATTTGAGGTTCACTGTTGTAGATTCTCGTTTCCACACAGGACAGGATCTTGATGAAGCAGGATGTGCGCGATCGCGGTTTGCGAACTTGCAATCCTTTTCGCAGTCGGAACCGTCATGGTGTTGACCACATCGATGAATACCACATGGTTGTGGTCGATTGTGATTTGTAACATCGTAGTGGATAAGGGACATACACATCAACTACAATGTAATGTTAAAATAATCTGTTTTGATAGACTTTGGAAGAGAGCAACGTTCTGTGCACAGACACAGCAACCTCCATATTGGCAAATGTCTCGGAGAGACGAGTAACATTCTTCACTTATCCAGAAATTCCAGAAATAGCCTTTAAAATAGCAGATGGGTTGAGTTATGTAGAAGGAAGCCTGCATCCTCAATTACAAGAAATAGAGCCCAGGAATCATTGTTTGAAGAAATATTTCCAGTAGTGGGATCTACATCCTCTAATCGTCTCTTCTTTCATTACAAGATGAACCAGATTGTTTACGATCCATGGTGAAAGGAAATAATTTGACACCTCTCCTCCCCACCCATCTCTGACAGTGTCAAAAAGCACCGGATATCCAAGATGCTGACACCGGACATTATATCAGTAATTGGAATTCAACGGCCAAGACCAAATAATATATGAACTATGTGCAAGTAAAAGCTCACCATCACAGGGCTAAGCGTGACCAGCCGATTGATGGAACCGGTCTTTCTAATTGAAGTCGGTCAAATTGGTGTATTGGACAAAAGGACCATGCCCTCTGGCTCCAGTGCCCTCAACAACCAGAACCCCGTCCTCAGCCGGCACACGGGCGTAAACAACGCCAAACAGGTTGCCCAATTTGGTTGCCTCTTGCGACCAGCACTTGGGTGCTGGGGGCCTATTCTACCCCTGGCCCACTCGGGGGAAAGCCTTTAGCGTTACCCAGAACTCACCTGAAAGTTTATAAAATGACCATTGAAACTCTCGTGAGTACGGTTGAAAATTAAGTGTGCAAACACCCCCACCCCACCCCCACCCCCCTTCTTAACAAGGTGTATCCGCCCTTGATATGCACACAGGTACCCCCACATACAGGTATCCATATAATGCAGAACCTGTTCTTCACAGTGAATACTTTACTTCGCACCCTTGACAAGAGTAACCCTAGGGTATGCTTGTTATAGTTTTCAGGAGATGCGTGCTCCACGATGGACTGTGATTTGAACACTCTTTGTGTGGAAAGACGTGGCGGTGGTGCAGTCTGTGTGGAAGGTAAACTCCTTTTATATCATGCAGCTGAAACAAACGGTGTTTTGTTATTGTTACATATCACATGTACAGCTTTGATGTTAGTGGTGTAGAGATGAGAGTGATGCTGTAAATGAGGTTTAGATGTAGATGAGGATGTTGATGATGGTGTAGGAGAAGCTGAAGATGTAGTCGAGGGTGAACGTATGGGGATGAGGGTCATGATGTACAAGCGGATGATGACGTAGCTGAGGATGAAGGTGTAAAGTATTGAAAGAGTGAGTACTGGGCTTCACACATTGTACCTATGTAGGGAATCAAACCCGGGTCTTTAGGCGCTTTAACCATAAGGCTATCGCAATACCCCCAGGTATCAAGTAGGTACAGGTGAAGGTGAAAGTTTAGATAAGTGCGAGCGGGTAGAGTAAATTCAACAAAAAGATGTGGCATGTTGGAAGTAGTGTACATTTCATATGTGTTTGAACCCGTGAAGATCCGGGTTAGAACTGATCTTCAGTAACCCATGCTTGTCGTAAGAGGCGACTAACGGGATCGGGTGGTCAGACTAGGTTGACATATGTCATCGTATTCCAATTGTGTAGATCGATGCTCATGCTCTTGATCACTAGATTGTCTGGTCCAGGCTCGATTATTTACAGCCCGCCGCCATATGGTTTGAATATTGCCCAGTGCGGCGTAAAACTAATCTCACTGACTCACGCACATGTGTTCGAGTCTGCAGTTACAAATTACACCGAAAAGGCAACAATAAATTTTTTGTCCAGCTTCAAAATTATACCACGTCAGAATACATTAACTGTTTAACTGTACAATTTAACAATGTGATGTAACGTTACGACCAAATGCAGCCTGACATTCACAGATACCACTGTCAGCAGTACCCTGGAGTCGAGCTGCTTCACAGACTCTGACTGTTCAGCAGCCAGGAAGTTTGTGTGCTTCACGAAGACCTGCAAGTGTATACCAGGGTACAGCTTCAACCCTGCCACCAACAGCTGTGTAAGACGTAAGTCAGTTTCTAAGGCACGGGCTTTAAACAACGTCCTGTGGGTGCGGCCCTTACGAAACCACATACTGGATATTGTCATGATTTCGGTTCTCATGACACTGCGTGTGACTAGAGTGAGTGAGTGAGGTTAACGCCGCACTCAGCAATATTCCAGCTATATGGCGGCGGTCTGTAAATAATCGAATCTGGACCAGACAATCCAATGATTTACGGCATAAGCATTGATCTGCACAATTGGGATAAGATGACATGCGTCAACCAAATCAGCGAGCCTGACCACCCGATCCCGATAGTCGTCTCTTACGACAAGCATGGGTTACTGAAGATCAATTCTTACCCGGATCTTCACGGGTTGCGGGTGACAAGAACAATAATAACACGTTGTCTCAGCGCACTTAGTAAGACAAACATAATGTTGGTATTAGTGGCATTTAGCTCTCTGAATTATTGGGTTCTTATGAAATGCTGGAATAAATTTTCTGATAACGGCGGTTTACTTGTATCATAAATTATAACGAAGAAGAACTTTGCAGCTAGAAGATGTGTATGTCCAATGAACAAAATCCCTTGTCATTTATTATATCGATGACATATGCTTCAATGATAAAAGTAAATGACAATCTATTCCACAGGTTGTAATGTATATGGTGGCGTATTTACGTCATACCGAGGCCTGGCTATAGGTGGCAAGAATGACAGAAGTGTAAAGACTAAAAGTGTAAAGGAATGTTCTGAAATGTGCTTTATAGAGAAGACGTTTACTTGTATCACCTGCGAGAAAAGTACCGGGATGGCATGGTGCCACCTTTCAAGATCCGGGTACCTAGACGTACCACCATCCAAGAGAGACACGGGGGACGCCCGCTGGGTCCTTACTGTGAGAAACTGTGCATAACACAGATTGCTTCAGAGATTGAGTGAGTGAGTTAGGCTTTACGCATTTAACTTTAATATTTCAGGAAAAGCACGGCGGTCGACACCAGAAATGGGCTTCACGTTATGCCCATGTTTGCAATCGAACCCGGGTCCTCGGCGTGACGAGCGAACCCTTTACCATCAGGCTACCCCACCGCACTGAAAAATGCTTCACATGGATAGAGTTGTTTCTTCCGTTGTGCATAGATGTCAAGACATATCCTTGGAACTAGTATTGGTCACAAACTGCTCATGTCTGCTCCATGTTCTCCAGGGGCGGTGGGGTAGCCTAATTGTTAAAGCTTTATCTCGTCACGCTGAAGACACGGATTCGATTTCCCACATGGGTACAATTTGTGAAGCACATTTCTGGTGTCCCCCGCCGTGATATTGCTTGAATATTGCTGAAGCCGGCGTGAAAAAACATATTCACACACCATGTTCTCTATATTGGAAGATACGGTGTCTGGCGTCGACTGCATTGCTATCTGATGTTATTGTGAGTGTATGTATTCAGTTGTTTGTGTTAAATATGTAATAGACTCAGGGAACGCAGGTGTGATATGCATCAATGAGATTGACTTCCTGTACTATGGGTACAGTTACACCGAACCGCGACCTCGCTACGATGGTGTTACGACCACGATCGTGGAACGATTCACCAGGACCCTCTGCGAATTCACGATCCTTTGCGACCGATGGAGAGTAATTGCGACCACAGAGACCATGTTGGAGACCATGTTGGAGACCACGGAGACCGCGTTGAGACTAACTTGCGATCGTATTGTGAGTCTTAGCAAGTGATGGCGAGCAGAGGCCAATTTTCGGTCGTAACTCGGTCACAAGCCCGGTGTAAGAACGCATTGATGTAAACTAGCGTCCAAAAAGAAACGCCACAAAAATAAAAATTATCATAAATTGTCAAAATAATTGCCAATCTGCTGAAAAACGGCTGAAAACACATCCCTCGAACACAACCTGTCTATTCCCAGTGAACAAGTGCACGAGATTTTGATGATTGGTGAGTTAAATGAATTCGCACAGAAAAAAATGGAAATTGTGCACAAAGTGACATGAGGGTATAAAACCTGACTAGATTTGTTCTCTCTCATCATGTGACACGACTGAAAGCAGCCAACATGCCTCGATTAACCACAGAACAGAGGGAAAGAGCAATTGGTATGCTTCAGATGGGCGCAACACAGGAGCACGTGGCCAAGATCATGGGATGCTGCAAGTCCACCATCGCCAGACTTGTCACACGTCACAGACAGACTGGCAGTACTGCTGACAGACCCAGGAGTGGCAGACCCAAGGTCACGACCCCACAGGAAGATCGATATTTACGGGTGCTTCATCTGAAAAACCGCTACCTCACTGTGACGTCATCAAGCGCCAATAGCCTTGGACATGCAGTCAGCAGACAGGCCGTAGCAAGACGACTCCGTCAGCATGGTATTCGTGCCTATCGACCTTTCAGGGGCATGACGTTAACGCTCCAACACCGACGTGCAAGATTGAGATGGGCCAGGACCGTAATGCAGTGGCAGCAGCGAAACTGAAGAAGAGTGCTCTTCAGTGACGAGAGCAGATTCCAGCTCTTCAAATCTGATGGTCGTGTTCGAATCTACCTACAACGGGGCAAACGAACGGCACCTGCTTGCATCCAAGAAGTGGAGCATTACGGCGGTGGAAGCGTTATGGTCTGGGGCAGAATTTGTGGGGACCAGAAGACAGCATTCGTAACTACTCGAGTCATTCCGGCAAGCCGGATGGCGTCTCGTACCCCTCTCGTGGCCATGTTTTCGACTGGGCCCTATCTAAGCGCAAACGGGCATGTAGATGAAAATAGTCTAGTACTATTACAAAGGAATTTCCAAACATGGCTCACAGAATATCCTACATTCCGTGGGCAAAACAGCAGTACAGTCATTCGGACTCATTCCCTTTGTAAATATGTTTCACTAAAATTCAGTGTTTAAAGTTTCTGATCCTTTAGCTCAAAGTTTAAGTTTAAATTGTGCTTTGGATAGTTTAGCGAAGTTTCAAAGTTAAACGGTGCCGCCATTTTCATGCTTCGAAATGCGTTTTACTACGCGTGATTTAATTGGTTTGCCACGATTCTTGGCAATTATGGCGTACGATAGGGGTACGAGTCTTCTTGTAGGTCACGGAAAGAGGCGAGTAGTTACGAATGCAGAAGACAGATCTCGTCATCATCAACGGTAATCTCACCGCACGTCGTTACATCGACGAGATTTTACGGCCTGTGGTGCTGCCTTACCTGCAACGTCACCCAAGGACTCTGTTTCAACAGGACAACGCCACACCTCACACAGCTCCGATCACCAGTGACTTCCTCAACACTAACAACGTCAACCTGCTACAGTGGCAAGCGAGATCACCTAATCTGTCTCCAATCGAACACCTCTGGGACCAACTGGGGCAACGTATTCGGAAACGTCAACAGCCGCCATTGAATAGGAACCCTTTGGCAGTTGCCCTGCAAGAGTAATGGCGCCGAATCCCTAATGATAACGTCAGAAGGCTGACATACTCAGTTCGACGCCGCGTTAGAGCCTGCATCACTGCTAGGGGTGGCCACACACGATACTGAATCATCTGTGTTGTTCAGGACAGTTTAAGACCTCAAAGATGAATCAGCGTTGGCGATCGAATACTGGACACTGCACCCCCTGTGTCAGCCATGTGCCTTCAGAACACGAACTGTTTCTTTTTGCTAACTGAAAAGTTTCAAGAACTGTTGCTGAATGATTGTGTTTTACAATACAACACTTCTTGTTACCATAATTTGCTTTTGTTGTGTTTTAGTGAAGAAAACTGTTTGGTGGCGTTTCTTTTGGACGCTAGTTTATATATATATATACTCCCTGTACAATTACCCATGAAGTTCACGTCTCACAAGTCCCATTGACTTTTCTTAAAAAAATATATGTGTTCAAATTGTGGAATTGCTCTTATTCTTACCATCGTTTACCTTTGAACCATTAACACGCGACCTTTCGTCTTAGTGTCAGTGCGCAATAACGCTCATTATACACGGAACACTACGAATCCTAAAACCAGCGAAACAAACCACCTGAAAAGAGGAGAATAATTTCGTCCATTTCAGAGTGGTCCGTACGACTAGTATAAGTTCGTCTATCGGATCACAGCTGTCCACACAAGTTTGATCAGTCTGAGGCTTACCGTATATACACTAGCCGCCAAAAGAAACGTTACCCTCCTACCTTTATGAATTACTGAAAAACTATCAAAGATATTTTAGAAGGTTTTAGTTTACAAGAAAGCTTAGCAAAACAGCTTTATGGAAATCACGGAAAAAATCCTCAAATGCATTCATATTTGGGTGAAATGCATCTTTTTCAGAAGAGTTAAATTGTCCTATATTCGTCCATGCCGAAATAAACCGATAATAGTGATTTTGGTGTCCAAAAGAAAGGTTGAAATATAATTCTGCTTTGGGACAATGATAAACCATTTAAAGTCACCATTTTTCAACTATTAAAACAAGAAACAACTGTTGTAGAGTTTGCAAAATTGTAAAATAATCATTGCCATGATTTCTGCCTTTAAAAACATTCTCTGCTGATTTGCATGAGTGAAAAACAAGTAAAACGTGTCTTTGATATTGTGAAAAAAACTATCTTTGTTAACATTTTTGCTTACAAAGTAACATTTTTCCATTTCCATTTTACACATAGCAATATCAATCGTCAAAACGCAGCAATATTCAAACAGTATCCATTTCACATGAAGAATGATTCTATAGGGTATAAAGAGAGCCTAGAAGACATGATCTGATACACAAGTACAATAAATATGCCACGATTAACAGCTGAAGAGAGAGAAAGAGCCATTGGGATGGTGCAGATGGGGTCGACATACAATGCTGTTGCCAACGCCCACGGATGCCACCGTATCACGGTTATAAGACTTATTCAGGGCTTCAGACAGACTGGGATCACCGTAGACAGACCAAGAAGCGGACGTGCACACATCACAAACGCCAGCTGAAGATAGGTACCTCCGTCATTAAACGTTTCTTTTGGCGTTTAGTGTATAATCTATGTCATCAGATTTTGGAGCTTGCATCTGCAAAAACCTAAAACTCTGCGCAGGATGAACGGGGATGAGGTTGTAGACTACAGGTTAAACTACACCAAATCAGATTCCTTCCTTTAACGAGCACTTCAGTGCAGGCAGAATCATCTGACAGCTGTGATTGGAAGATTTGTATGATTTTTAAATGTACATCCATCCAGAAAATAAGTCTGACATTTGGTGCGGAACTGGGATGGTGTGTTCAACTTCCTGTAGTCGGAAAAGGAATTGATTTACCTAGCCAAAATGTTTGTTTTTATTGTGGCTTTAAGACCATACTGTCCACACCTATACATTATATGGCTGTTAACGAACTTGTTATTTTTAAGACAATATAATATTACTATGGAAGTCATTCGGTTTTGTGTAACCTGTTGCTGCAACGTGGCGAGGAAAACAGAGAAACCACGTTAGCATGTAATTGCTAGTTTTCCCGACAGGATAAGACCAACAAAACCGATATCGTTCACGCGTCTATCATAACAAGCCTTATGTTAGGTTCATCACCTCGTGAAGCGCATCACTAAGTAGGGTACTTCACCTTGTTAGGCTCATCACCTCGTGAAGCGCAACACTAAGTAGGGTACTTCACCTTGTTAGGTTCATCACCTCGTGAAGCGCATCACTAAGTAGGGTACTTCACGTTGTTAGGTTCATCACCTCGTGAGCCGCATCACTAAGTAGGGTACTTCACCTTGTTAGGCTCATCACCTCGTGAAGCGCATCACTAAGTAGGGTACTTCACCTTGTTAGGTTCATCACCTCGTGAAGCGCATCACTAAGTAAGGTACTTCACCTTGTTAGGTTCATCACCTCGTGAACCGCATCACTAAGTAAGGTACTTCACCTTGTTAGGCTCATCACCTCGTGAAGTGCATCACTAAGTAGGGTACTTCACCTTGATAGGCTCATCACCTCGTGAAGCGCATCACTAAGTAGGGTACTTCACCTTGTTAGGTTCATCTCCTCGTGAGCTGCATCACTAAGTAGGGTACTTCACCTTGTTAGGTTCATCCCCTCGTGAGCCGCATCACTCAGTAGGGTACTTCAACTTGTTAGGTTCATCACCTCGTGAAGCGCATCACTAAGTAGGGTACTTCACCTTGTTAGGTTCATCACCTCGTGAGCCGCATCACTAAGTAGGGTACTTCACCTTGTTAGGTTCATCACCTCGTGAGCCGCACCAGTAAGTAGGGTACTTCACCTTGTTAGATACATCACCTCGTGAAGCGCATCACTAAGTAGGGTACTTCACCTTGTTAGGCTCATCACCTAGTGAAGCGCATCACTAAGTAAGGTACTTCACCTTGTTAGGTTCATCACCCAGTGAGCCGCATCAATAAGTAGGGTACTTCACCTTGTTAGGTTCATCACCTCGTGAGCCGCATCACTAAGTAGGGTACTTCACCTTGTTAGGTTCATCACCTCGTGAAGCGCATCACTAAGTACGGTACTTCACCTCGTTAGGTTCATCACCTCGTGAAGAGCATCACTAAGTAGGGTACTTCACCTTGTCAGGTACATCCCCTCGTGAGCCGCATCACTAAGTAGGGTACTTCACCTTGTCAGGAACATCCCCTCGTGAAGCGCATCACTAAGTAGGGTACTTCACCTTGTTAGGTTCATCACCTCGTGAGCTGCACCAGTAAGTAGGGTACTTCACCTTGTTAGGTAAATCCCCTCGTGAACCGCATCACTAAGTAGGGTACTTCACCTTGTTAGGCTCATCACCACGTGAAGCGCATCACTAAGTAAGGTACTTCACCTTGTCAGGTACATCACCTCGCGAAGTGCATCACTAAGTAGGGTACTTCACCTTGTCAGGTACATCACCTCGTGAACCGCATCACTAAGTAGGGTACTTCACCTTGTTAGGTTCATCCCCTCGTGAAGCGCATCACTAAGTAGGGTACTTCACCTTGTCAAGTACATCCCCTCGTGAGCCGCATCACTAAGTAGGGTACTTCACCTTGTTAGGTTCATCACCTCGTGAAGCGCATCACTAAGTAGGGTACTTCACCTTGTTAGGCTCATCACCTCGTAAAGCGCATCACTAAGTAGGGTACTTCACCTTGTTAGGTTCATCACCTCGTGAACAGCATCACTAAGTAGGGCACTTCACCTTGTTAGGCTCATCACCTCGTGAAGCACATCACTAAGTAGGGTACTTCACCTCGTTAGGTTCATCACCTCGTGAACCGCATCACTAAGTAGGGTTCTTCACCTTGTCAGGTACATCCCCTCGTGAGCCGCATCACTAAGTAGGGTACTTCACCTTGTCAGGTACATCCCCTCGTGAGCCGCATCACTAAGTAGGGTACTTCACCTTGTTAGGTTCATCACCTCGTGAGCCGCACCAGTAAGTAGGGTACTTCACCTTGTTAGGTACATCCCCTCGTGAAGCGCATCACTAAGTAGGGTACTTCACCTTGTTAGGCTCATCACCTCGTGAAGCGCATCACTAAGTAAGGTACTTCACCTTGTTAGGTACATCACCTCGCGAAGCGCATCACTAAGTAGGGTACTTCACCTTGTCAGGTACATCACCTCGTGAAGCGCATCACTAAGTAGGGTATTTCACCTTGTTAGGTTCATCACCTCGTGAGCCGCATCACTAAGTAGGGTACTTCACCTTGTTAGGTTCATCCCCTCGTGAAGCGCATCACTAAGTAGGGTACTTCACCTTGTCAAGTACATCCCCTCGTGAGCCGCATCACTAAGTAGGGTACTTCACCTTGTTAGGTTCATCACCTCGTGAAGCGCATCACTAAGTAGGGTACTTCACCTTGTTAGGTTCATCACCTCGTGAACAGCATCACTAAGTAGGGCACTTCACCTTGTTAGGCTCATCACCTCGTGAAGCACATCACTAAGTAGGGTACTTCACCTTGTTAGGTACATCACCTCGTGAGCCGCATCACTAAGTAGGGTACTTCACCTTGTTAGGATCATCACCTCGTGAAGCGCATCACTAAGTAGGGTACTTCACCTTGTTAGGTTCATCTCCTCGTGAGCCGAATCACTAAGAATGGTCACCACCCATTCTGGTTGGGCACATGACATCGTAGGGTAGACCACCCATTCTGATATTGCACATGATCTGGAAGGGTAGACCACCCGTTCTGTTATTGCACAGGGTCTGGAAGGGTACACCACCCATTCTGATATTGCACATGATCTGGTAGGGTACTCTACCCTTCCTGGGAGGATATTTGATCTGGTAGGGTACACCGCCCCTTCTGGTAGACACATGGTCTGGTAAGGTACACCACACGTTCTGATAGGACATATGACCTGGTAGGGTACACCACCAGTTCTGATAGGACACATGATCTGGTAGGGTAAACCACCCGTTCTGGTGGACATATGGTCTGGTAGGGTACACCGCACGTTCTGATAGGACACATGGTCTGGCAGGGTACACCACCCGTTCGGGTAGGATATATGATCTGGTAGGGTACACCGCCCCTTCTGATAGGACACATGGTCTGGTAAGGTACACCACCCGTTCGGGTAGGATATATGATCTGGTAGGGTACACCGCCCCTTCTGGTAGACACATGATCTGGTAGGGTACACCACCCGTTCTGATAGGACACATCACCTGGTTGGGTACACCACCCGTTCTGATAGGACACATGGTCTGGTAAGGTACACCACCCATTCGGGTAGGATATATGATCTGGTAGGGTACACCGCCCCTTCTGGTAGACACATGGTCTGGTAGGGTACACACCCATTCTGATAGGACACATGACCTGGTAGGGTACACCACCCGTTCTGATAGGACACATGGTCTTGTAGGGTACACCACCCATTCGGGTAGGATATATGATCTGGTAGGGTACACCGCCCCTTCTGGTAGACACATGGTCTGGTAAGGTACACCATCCGTTCTGATAGGACACATGACCTGGTAGGGTACACCACCCGTTCTGATAGTACACATGACCTGGTAGGGTACACCAGCCGTCCTGGTAGGACACATGGTCTGGTAGGGTACACCACCCGTTCTGGTGGACACATGGTCTGGTAGGGTACACCACCCGTTCTGGTGGACACATGGTCTGGTAGGGTACACCGCACGTTCTGATGGGACACATGGTCTTGTAGGGTACACCGCGCGTTCTGACAGGACACATGGTCTGTTAGGGTACATTTTCTTAAATAATGATTTATGCATTTTCAATGATGGATCTACCACTTATTTACACCCTGCAACTGGTACTTATTCCTGTCTGGACCTATCAGTTGTAACTTCTAATTTACTAACCGAATTTGAGTGGTCTGTGCATGACGACCTCTCAGGTAGTGATCATTTTCCTACCGTTTTGAAATCTGTGACACCATCTGATGTCCCTCAGTCAACAAGATGGAATTTCACTAAAGCTGACTGGGCTCACTATAAAACTCTTTGTCCTAAACATCTAACACCTGATGTTTTTGTTGATGCTCCTGACTCTATACAACACTTCTCCGATGAGCTGCACAAAATTGCTGATGAATGCATTCCGAAGTCCTCTCCAAATCCTCACATACGTAAGCCATGGTTTACTGTTGATTGCAAACGGGCTAGGAAGGCACGGAAGAAGGCTGAACAATATTTCCGTCGCCATCCAATGGTCCATAACTTCAATAAATATAAAGTATTAAATGCTAAAGCCCGGCGTACCTTTAAACAAAATAAACGCCAGTCTTGGCAAAGGTATGTTTCAAAGATAAATTCCCGTACGCCGATGTCAAAGGTGTGGAACATGATCCACAAAATTAAAGGTAAGGGTACCAAATCAAGCATACATCATCTCAAAACTGGAGATCAGTTGTTAACAGATACATCTGATATCGCAAACAAACTGGGTGAAACACTTCAAAAACATTCTTCCTCGTCTAACTATGTTCCTCAATTTCAAAAATACCAACAACGGCAGGAAAAGAACAAAATCAATTTTCATTCGGATAATGGGGAAGATTATAATGAAATCTTTTCTATTCATGAGCTTCATACTGCTCTTGACCAAGCGCATGATACTGCAACAGGAGCTGATAACATTCATTATCAGCTCCTGAAACACTTACCGGAATCCTGTTTAGAGACACTACTGAATATTTTTGATGACATTTGGACATCTCGCAACTGTCCTTCCTCCTGGCGTGATGCCATTGTTGTACCCATACCTAAACCTGGACGTGATCATACGGATCCCTCTAATTATAGGCCCATTTCTTTGACTAGCTGCGTTTGCAAAACCATGGAACGCATGGTCAATAACAGATTAACGTGGTACTTAGAATCAAATAATTTAATCACAAATATTCAATGTGGTTTTCGTAAAAATCGCAGTACCATTGACCATTTAGTTCGATTGGAGTCATTCGTAAAGAATGCCATTATTAACAAGCAACATGCGGTGTCAGTATTTTTCGATTTAGAGAAAGCTTATGACACAACATGGAAGCACGGCATTTTAAAAGATTTACATGATTTTGGTTTACGAGGCCGTTTGCCTCAGTTTATATCCGAGTTTTTAACTGACAGCCAATTTCAAGTCCGCGTGGGTTCTACCCTGTCTGACCATTATGAGCAGGATCAGGGTGTCCCACAAGGTAGTATTTTGTCTGTCACATTGTTTAGTGTTAAGATCAACAGTTTATCAAAGGTCTTAAGTGATTCAATCGATGGGTCACTTTTTGTGGATGATTTTAATATTTCTTGTCGTGGTAAAAATATGCATACTATTGAACGGCAACTGCAGTTGTGTTTAAACAAAATAGATAAATGGTGTCTTGAAAACGGCTTTAAATTTTCTAAATCCAAAACTAATTGTATCCATTTTTGTAGAAAATATAAACCACATAAAGACCCTGAACTGTCTCTAAATGGCTCTCCCATCAAAGTCGTTAAGAAAGCCAAGTTCTTGGGTTTAATTTTTTTACTGCATCTAACTTTTCTTCCCCATATCAAGTCCCTCAAAACTAAATGCTTGAAGGCACTTGACTTGTTGAAAGTCGTTTCCAATTCTAAGTGGGAGGGATCAAGCTACCTCCTACAATTATATCGATCATTGGTACGTTCCAAACTTGATTATGGCTCCATCGTGTATGGTGGAGCCTGCAAAAGTAATCTCAAACTTTTAGATTCTGTCCACCACCAAGGTCTAAGACTATGTCTTGGTTCCTTTAGAACTTCACCTGTTGACAGCCTCTACGTCGAGGCTGATGAGCCATCTCTTACACAACGCCGTATAAAATTAACTTTACAGTATATTACAAAACTTTATTCCAATGAGTCAAACCCTGCATATAACTGTGTCTTTAATCCCCTATATGAAGATCTGTATAACAAGAAGCCTTCTCTTGTACCGCCTCTTGGTATAAGAGTGAAACCTTTCCTTTCTGCTGCTGGCATTGAGCTAGAACATATAGCTCCTTCCCGTCTTCTTTCTTCTCCTCCTTGGCAGTTGGTTAACCCACAGGTTGACCTAACTCTGACAAAGTTTAAAAAATCAGAAACTAATGAATTACAATATAAACAAAAGTATAATCAATTAAAAAGTACATATAATACATATAAATCCTTATTTACAGATGGGTCCAAGGACGGTGGCGCAGTGGCATGTGCCACTGTCATTGGATCCAGAACAATCTCTTCTAGATTACCAGATAACAGCTCTATATTTACAGCAGAAGCAAACGCAATCTTAACAGCTCTCGAATATATTCAAAGGCATCCTAAACATAAACAATATATAATCTTTTCTGACTCTCTATCTTGCCTTCAGGCTATTAAAAATCTATCTTGCAAACATCCACTTTTAATTGACATAATTGAATTGTATAATGATCTTGCTACTGGCCAATGCGACATCGTCTTTGTTGGTTACCCAGCCACGTTGGCATTTCTGGCAACACAATGGCCGATCTTTGCTGCCAAGGCAGCACTCAACAAATCTGTGACACCACTTCTGATCCCATACTCTGATTATAAAGCCAGCATTAGAACATACATCCGCGATCTGATGCAAAAGAAGTGGGATGCCCAAGTAGGTATCAATAAATTACATGCAATCAAACCAACTATCGGTTACACCTACTTGGGTTGTCAGTCCAGATTTGAAGAGGTCATCATACGACGATGTCGTATTGGCCACACAAGATATACTCATGAGTACCTATTGAAAGGTGAGGATCCTCCAGTTTTGTATCCCTTTGTGATGAAAGAATCACGGTCAAGCATGTCCTGCTTGACTGTGTTGAATATTCCATCACAAGGGATATCTATTTCAATGTCAAAACTTTGAAGGATCTTTTTTATAATGTTAATTATCATTTAATAGTTGAATTTTTAAAAGAATAAGATTTGCTTACTGATCTGTAAATAGTTAAATATTTTATTGTTGGTAGTTTAGATTAATAACTGAGATTGTTAGTGGCTGTGCCCTCAAAGGGGGTTGAAGTACTGTAAAATTATTGTCCTCCTGAGAGGGTACGTAAGTCCCAAAGCATTCAAAGTAAATTTAAATCTACTGTTATTTTTAATCGTAGAATATATGTTCTTTTAATTTGTGGCTTGAATATCTAAAATTGCTAATAGCTGAGGGATGGTGTAAATCCAGCTAGGGTCCATGCAGGTAGCAAAAGTACTGTAAGTCCCCATGGTCCCTAGTATGGTGATCTACCTTCAGTTGTTAGCAATCTATAGCCCGGTTTTATATTGTATTGTCAACTATAGTTAAACTGTTTTAGATATAATTACTAGTTTTTAAATTATTCTTTGTGATAATCTAGTTATTTTACTGTCCTTCGTAGGCAGGCTTTTATAATTTACTATTACTTACTATGTGTACCAATTAATTGTTCTCGTCACGATATGGCTGAAATATTGCCGATGTGACGATAAATTTTAACTCACTCACTCACTCACTGTTAGGGTACACCACCCGTTTTGATAGGACACATGGCCTGGTAAGGTACACCACCCGTTCTGGTAGAGTACACCACCCGTTCTGGTAAACACATGGTCTGGTAAGGTACACCACCCGGTCCTATAGGACACATGATCTGGTTGAGTACACCACTCATTCTGGTACACATGATCTGATAGGCGTAGTGCCAATATTAGATCATACATCCATACCTGTTGAGACTGTATATATTGATATGTTTGACTGTTGGGTTGGAGATGTTTGAGCAGATGAAAGGATAACGAAACCTTTATATATTATTAGGGATGACATCCCCTAGATGGAGTATATGACGCGATGTCTGAAGGAAGGGCTGAGGATCCACGCAGTCGCTCCCTACGTCAGTCGGAGACTGGTACACCCAATGGATATTGACGGGAAGATCTTCCCCGCAGGAACAGTCGTCTCACTGGGGTTGTGGAACATTCATCACAACCCGGAGGTGTGGGAGGACCCGGAAGTCTTTGATCCTGATCGGTTTCTGCCCGATAACATCCAGAAGAAGGACCACTACGCATATGTCCCCTTTTCAGCTGGCCCGAGGTAACAGTACAGCTGTAGTGGTATGTCGAGCCTATCTCCCTTAGGATCGCTGAGGTCCTTGGAGTTCCATTAGTTTGGTAGTGACCTGTGTAGTGTCATCTGAACATTTTGACAAAATGTCAATGACAGACTATACTACAATGTTTCAATTAACCCTTTAAGCCTACAGGATGTTGATTGATATATCGGCGTGACCACCTGAGTCAAAAAGTATGAGTTGTTTTTGAGCAAATGCTTTCTATAAACATAAGAATATTTCTACTAAAAGCAGGTTCCATTATAAGATTCCTAAGTTGAGCTTCTAAGTATCTGTTCAATGTGTGCGAGCCGCCGCCTATGCAGCTGTTTCACACTTGAAATAATGAATAAATACAGGAATAATTTTCGAACTTTTTACCAGAATTATATAATTTTATTATAGACAAGTTTTAATTATTTCCAGTCTGTATTCTGGACAAGTTATTGTAATATGAACAAAATCAAATGTATGATTTCTTGAAGTTACTATTACAAGAAAAACTTACTTCCTTTGGGGCATTATTCGTATTAATATTTACTGTTCAGAAACTGCATCGGACAACATTTCGCCCTCCACGAGCAAAAGGTCATGATAGGAAGAATTCTTCAAAGGTATGTTTTCTTTTTATATGTGATTTCAGCCGCTGTTATTTGAAAAAGGATATGTCATGCAGTGACATAAACAGCACAAACTCTAGAAATCTACTTGCTTAATAACGGTGTTAGTCCTGACTCCGAAACATTGCATCTATGCAATAAAGAAGTTGTCTATCCATAAAAAATGGTTCCTGTTATAGAAATGTTTAGTTCTAGAAATCATTTTTGTTTTTGAAACGTTTGTGCAGTCAGTTTCAGAATTGTACTAAAGTCACGTGGACAAATTGATCTACTTTGTCATTTATTTTCATTAACATCTCATTGCTAATACAGTAAAGAACGTTAGTATTGTCTTGTGTTACAGATACAATCTGGAGGTAGATACAAGCCACCGAGCAGGCCGGAAGGATGCCGGTATTATGAAGGCCACTGAAGGACTGTGGGTGTTCGCAAGGCACAGACACTGAACATTCGACTCACATATGATGGTCGACTATTCGCTCTGATCATGATGATGCGTACCCTAATCGTGAATGGCTCACATATGATGGTCCACTATTCGCTCTGATTATAATATATATGTTGTGCCTGAGCCATATCAGTTCTCGTGAATCTCACCAAAGTGAGAGACGGTGGTGCAAGACCTCCACCACCAAGGATCCACACATTTCTCAAACGGAAAGCCCTGATTTAACTGAAATAAATTTTCTAATGCACTTTTAATCTCATTCACTTAAGCATTTTACTCACTTTGACGAATAGCTGTACGCTTCTATCATGTGAATGTGTTTTTAACTTTAGAGCTTCAGTTATCATCTTAAGACATTTAAATAAGTATATATGTTTGTAGATCAATAAAACTTAATCGAACATAAATCTCACATATGTTTTATAACGCAACATCATAATCAGAGCGAATAGTTGACCATCATGTGTGAGCCATTCACGATAATCAGCGCGAATATTTACATTCAAAAACATTGTCATGCATGAGCCTTCCACGTCTTAAGAACGTAACCCTGCAGTGTTCCCCTTAACAGATAAAGAGGGGTAATCATTGTTCAAACACAAGAGCAGATTTTAGGCCTCTCAGAAATGGCATAATAACAAAACAGGAATGGCGTTACCTTTTAGTCCATTAAATTCTTAAATGAGCTCCTGGAAGCTTAAACCTTCTCGATCAACAGCCGATTGCTATCTGGACCCAGTCTGCCTTGAAGAGTCCCACTTCTTGACTATGTTTGTTGTTAACGGGAAAACCCATATAGCCGAATGACCTATCTGGGACACACCGGCACAGGGTTTGTTTCCATTATCACAGGATCTTGTTCAATACATTGTGGGTCGGGTCACTCGCTGGGTTTACAATCACCCGCTGGTTCAAGGTAGTACTACAGCTGATGGTGCTAGTATATACTAATGCTTAGTCTCTGAATGATATGTAATTTTGATAGAAATAAACAATTCCTTATCAATTTAAAAGGAGCCTCAGTGAGAAGGGAGAACCTGGGAAAATTCAGACTGTCTTCATTTCTGACTTTAGCCTATAGGGCTGACTAGAAGGAAAAATAATGTGTTTTAGGGACTGTAAGACAGACTAGTGTTAGTGTTTCAAGCCGATCCCTCAGTGAAGGATCGCAAGGGGAACCTTAGAGTCATGCTTAGTGTCTGAATACATATAATTTTGTTAGAAAAAAAATTAATCCATTTTAAATTGAAAAGGAGCCCAAGTGAGAAGGGAGATTCAGAATCTGAGGAAATTAGACTTGCTCTATTTGGGACTTTAGCATTGTACGGAGGGTTGGGCGGGAGGAACAATACTTGGTATTAAGGGGCTGAGGCAGATTAAGGGAGCCTAGTTGCCTATTGTAATGACGGATTCTAATGTTGTAAATGATACTGGAAGTTGGGGTATGATCTTAACAAGTTACAGTTACGTGTTTGATATCTGTGCGTGACCGTAAGTCATAAACTTTGTTGACTTTCTTCTCAAGTGTTTGTTTATTTCTTGTTTAAGCCGCACCCAGCAATATTTCAGCTATATGGCGGCGGTCTATAAATAATCGAGCCTGGACGAGACAATCCAGTGATCAACAGTATGAGCATAGATCAACGCTGTTGGGAGTCGATGACATGTGTCAACGAATTCAGCATGTATGACCACCTGATCCCGTTAGTTGCTTCTTAGGACAATCATGGATTGCTGAAGACTAATTCTAACCTCTTTTCAAGTCAAAGTAATGAGAAGGAGAGCTTATTGAGTACTAGTATTGAAGGCGCTACCAAGAGTGCAGTTACCTATTTTGACTAGTGCTACACGTTCCTATTTTGGTCAGGGTGACAAGACTTTGCATGTGTTTATGACTGGTGAAACTGGTGGGACAAGACCTCACCTTTTCTGGAAAACCTGGTATCATCGCTATTTGTTAGTGTTTAATAAACACATGCTTATGATATAGTCGATCACAGAGGCTCTTGTGGATGTCGAAAGGACTTTGTCTCCCTCAATAACATCACATCATTATCACAAAACAACATGCTCCGCACTTGGCAGAGATGTTTTAGTCGATCAGGAAAAGGTTTTGTCTCTAATATGTTTGTATGACATAAAAACGATCGTGGTATCTTGATATATTGAGTTTTCTCTGAATGATATTCATATATATATAGTTCTCCTTGCCCTAAAACTTTAAATTGTATGTTAACCACAGAGCAAACCCTCACTTAACATTTAAATTCTTTTGGGACACCATGGAATCAGCATTTCCTTCATGGCTACTGATGAGGATTGCGAGGAATGTACTATCTCTTCATTTCCTCTAATACTGGCAAACTATTGCAAACTAATATTTAAGAAATAATTCAAGGAAATAATAATTACCACAAAGCATCAATTCACCCTTTGTAAACGTCGTTACTTAAGGAAACAGAATTACTAATCTTTCACTCCGGATTTGTTTATCAATGTCAATGCAGCTTCTCTTTAATAAGTCCCTTTTGGGTAGCCTAGTAACTAAAGCGTTCGCGCATCACGCCCACGACCCGGGTTCGATTCCCCACACGGGTACAGTGTGTGAAGCCCATTGCTGGTGTGTCCCCGCTGGAATATTGCTGGAATATTGCTAAAAGCTGCGTTAGACCATACTCACTCACTCATTGTATTTACACGATTCCTTCAGATGTTGGCGATTATTACAAATTCAGCCAAGCATTAAAAGAACACATATTCTACGATAAAAAACGTAGTAAGAGGAAACATACTTTGAATGTTTTGGGACTTAAACAACCTCACAGGAATACAATTACTAGTTTACAGTGATTTAACCCTGTTTGAGGATACAGCCACTAACAATCTCAGTTATTAATCTAATGTACCGATTTTATAATTCCATTGATATATTTACAAAACACATGGAATAATTCTATATCTTTTAATATGCAGTAATAAAATGACTACTCAGACTCACTCGATCACTATTTCCACATCCATAAAACGTCCCTGCTATAAGTAGAGTCGATTCCATGAAATGACTCTATTTCCAGAATCCTACGATATCCAAACACACCCAAAACCCATTTTAAACAAAATCGTACTCACATGAGATGCCCAGTTAGCTTGCTCTCCCTTTATCATCTCGCTCGGTGTGTAATGGGTAACCCCCCATTACCCCTACATGCCACTACCCCTACAGCTTATAACAACATAGTTTACGGTCTGTTGCACTGTTAATCCACTGCCTGTTACCTATCCCACACAATGGACTAATCCACTTAAGAGACATAACAACACACAACTAAAAGGTTGAGAGAATGATTTTAATGAAAAGTGATCATCATTTGTCATCATCAAGATTTTAATAAGAATTAACAATAATTCGTCATCATGATTCTTTGATGGACATTAACAATTAATTGTTAACATTCAATGTTAACATAGTCATTTGTGTCAAGTGTTTCAGTCTATGAACATTCAGTGTTTCAATCTATCCCAGCTTAAGCAGATAGCCGACGGCGTCCAAGAACTGAAGAGGTGATTTCTGTCCAAGCTCAAGCTGCTCCTTGAGTCTACACAGGCGATTGTCAATCTCCCTGAAGACTCGCTTTCTGCTTCTTGTCGCAGCACCAAAGTCTTTTTGTGAAATCTTCACCCTCTCAGCATGTTCAATTCTCCTAATGACTTCTACAAATCTGTATATGTTCGGATGCCTGTGTGGAATTTCACGGTTCAGTCGGTTGTGAAAACATTCTAGATTGTTGTTTGTCCTCGGCCCAGTTGTCAGGTTGTGGTTCCACAGGGGAAGTAGAAATCTGGCTGTGTCGTCGACCCAGGTTGTCACGATGTAATCGTTGAAGTCGACTGCTCTTGGGACGTCTGGAGTGTCGTCCATGGCTTCTACCCACGTGTCCTGGACCGTGTCTTGAGGGAGTAGAGGTAGCCCAGCTGCTCTCCTGATCCACTTGGTGACTTCGGGGTTTTCTTTGTAGGCAACAGCCAGTCCAAGATGGAAGTCTGTCTGGATACAGAATGGGACAAGCGGCCTGTTGAGTCTCCGCTGAACTTCATCCTTGAGGAGTCTGAAGAGTCTGGAGTAGGTCGTCGTCTGGCGGTCGGGAAGTAAGGCGAAGATGAGGGGATATGTGGTGGTCCCACGTCTGGCATGTATGATGTAGACTTGATTCCATAGTGCAGGGCAGGCAGTGAATGTTCCATCCATGTAGATGTTCTCGGCTGACTGCAAGGCCTGAATACTCTCTTGGGTGTCAAATGCCAGGATCTTGTCATCATCGCCGTCAGCAAACAGGAGGAATGGTCGACCATTTGCTGTCTGCGTCCAGGGATCTTGAAGGTCGACTTCTGATCTCGTCTGTGGTAAAACAGGAATCGTCTTCTGGCGGTGGCGGTACAGGGCGCTGCACATGGATGGAAAGGATGGCATCGTGCGTGTCTCATCATTGGTCAGGTTGGTGAGCTCGTCGTTGTAGATGGTGCGCATCTGTGTTGACTCCTCCTGGCTCTCTTCCTCAGGTTGCTGACAAACCGGACCTTCTGACTATCCTCTGGTGGGTGATTATGTTCTGTCGTATTCCTTACAACATTGCCAACAGTTGTGACTCTTCCTCTGCATGTTGACTGAACACACTTCCAGTGTACACAAGACTGTCTCTCGACATTCTTAGTGTGAAGATAACCGTCAAATAGGACTTGGGGGCTACCTCTCCGCGACATAACAAACTCAACATTACGCAGACCAGCCATGTTGATGCCATGTTAGTTTGTTGTCAACAGCTATATACTATACCGAACTATCTCAATTTACTTTCTCGTCTCACCTTCTCATTTCCCTCCACTTCTCAATAATACTGTGTATCTTTTATCATGGCACGAAAACAACTTAATTTCAACATTTAACAACCTACACATTATCCAATTTGTAAAATTGTTCTACTCACTAGAGGTTTATCTTTCATCATGAAACTAAAACAACTTTTAGCTAATCCCAAATTTCCTTGACACAAAACACTAAAGAACAGTTTAATCCCTCCCTTGATCTCATCTGTATACTCTATGCACTAATCCCTCTTTGGGTCAGTTCAGGTAGGTAAATGCCGTGTGTTGTTTTAACTAATAGTAGGGGTACTGGGCTGTAGGGGTAGTGGCATGTAGGGGTTATGGTATTCTTGTCGCCTGGACGAGCAGTGCTGTTCTGCTGTAAATAACGCCCCCGGCCGCGTCATACCAAAAGACGTTAAAATATGGTACTTGTTGGTCCCTGCCTGGCGCTTGTAATGGGTACAACAAGAACTGGTCGGCTCAGAGTCAGTATAATGTGTCTGAGTGAGGTATTCATGCTTCACTGTTGGTGTCTGAGTGGGCTAGCACTATAAAACCAGCTTACGTCTGGGCTAGTTCAAGCAACTGCACACACACATACACACGTATGCACGTCGTCATATGAGCGAAATATTCTCAAGCACGACGTTAAACCCAATTTCACCTCACCTCACCAAAAGAGATGACAGCCTGTTTCTAAACACATTTCTACATTTCCTCAAATATCATACATATAATAATACATATACACACACCTATATATGCAGACATACACAAAATAATGACAAAACATGGATTTCCCTCCTGTAGCTTTTGTGGATGTCCTTACATATGTATTGATGTACACAACCGAATTCCACCCTTGGGTAAAAACTAGTACTTTTGTTGGGTTGAGTCCTATCCGGGATTCGTACCCCCACTCTCACTGTTAGGCAAAAATACTAGAATCTGTAATTTACTGAGAAAGTGTCATCCAAACAATGCGTGAAGCCCATTTCTGGTGTTCCCCGCCGTGATATTGCTGGAATATTGCTCAAAGCGGCGAAAAACTAGACTCACTCACTCTTGATGATATTTTGACACAAACTTGCAAGGAAGATTTATACTTAGGGTGTTTCTATGCCAGTTGCCAGAAAGTATGATGAGAGAGTGTAGTATGTATTGTTGCGTAAAATGACATGTTTGAACGATAGAAAGTTTGTGATCGCCATAATTGTTCTTCATAGCTATGTACAGTAGCATTCACACTTCTTCTCCATACATGTTTTGGAGGAAATATGCCTTGAGCAATATATTTGTCAGATAGACTTTTCAGATATTGATCACGTCAAACGGTGAATGGGACCCATGTGTAAACGATACGTCACAGCAGATTTTATCACCGGGTCAATGGCTGTTCATCGGGAGTGTGTATATAAGGATCGACAGAGTCTGTTGTTGGTTAGAGAACTTCGGTTCGTCGGCTTGCAAAC
Source organism: Haliotis rubra (assembly GCF_003918875.1). Lineage (NCBI taxonomy): Eukaryota > Metazoa > Mollusca > Gastropoda > Lepetellida > Haliotidae > Haliotis > Haliotis rubra. Next base: position 4,291,823 of record NW_025765447.1, read on the forward strand.
ATGGACGTTCTGCAACTTGTATCCCGTCTCAATCGTGACACTGCTCTGCAGGCTGTGGGGACATCCGTGGCCCTGTACGTGGCGTACCGAGTGGTCAAACTCGTGGTCTGGTATCGGCGTTTCTTCAGCTTCTTCAACAACTGTCAGGGCGTCAAGGAGTTTAACTGGAGGTCTGGGAACCTGCATGTGGTGAGTCAGTTTACAGCATGTGTCGTGTCAGTTTACTGCATGTATCGAGCCATTTTACAGCATGTATCGAGCCATTTTACCGCATGTATCGTGCCATTTTACTGCATGTATCGTGTCATTTTACTGCATATATCGAGCCATTTTACCGCATGTGTCGTGTCATTTTACTGCATATATCGAGCCATTTTACAGCATGTGTCGTGTCATTTTACTGCGTATATCGAGCCATTTTACTGCATGTGTCGTGTCATTTTACTCTATATTTTGAGTCTCTACTGCATTTGTTAAGTCACTTTACTGCATGTATTAAGTCACTTTACTGCATGTGGGGAGTTACTTCTCTGCATGTGGTGGGTCGCTTTACTGCATGTGTTGAGTCCCTTTACTGCATGTGTCGAGTCCCTTTACTGCATGTGTCGAGTCCCTTTACTGCATGTGTTGAGTCCCTTTACTGCATGATCAGTCACTTTACTGCATATGTCGAGTCCCTAAATAATCTCAAAACTAATTGATGTCTGTGAATATGTAAACAACGGGAAATATTCATTTAAAGTGATTTATGTAAGTTTGATTGTTTGGTTGGTTGGCGGCGGTCTGTAAATAATCGAGTCTGGACCAGACAATCATGTGATCAAAATCATGAGCACCTATCTACGCAGTTGGGATATGTTTGAAATATACGGACATAAAATAACCGCAACAAACCCCTTCCGCATCCGTAATAAAGACATGTTTAACATTTGTTAGATGGGACCTAGTCATATGTCAGGAATGATGCCCTGGATGTATGTCATCATGTCACATGGTTCCACATCTGAATCCATGTCCCCGAGTACACTATAATGATCAAACTTAGTCTCTTACATTTAGTACCTAAGCAATGCCCTGTGGGATTTTGCAGGTTATCTATTGTGAGTTGGTTACTAATAGTAATTATTCTATCATGGCTACGTGAAATACTCGAATTTGATTGGACAATCAATACAATTAGACAACTGGATTGAAAATGCGTCTGATTTCATGACCGCTTCACTGCGCACATATACAACACTGCCGCATCAGCTTTTATCAACCAACATGACTAATATCAACACAACAGACGTGATGGAAATGCTAATAAAACATTTTAAAAAAATATACAATTATATGATATTTTTTTTCCTCCACAGTTATTAGGCAACGTCACTATCATATTACCTTCTATTATAAACATATTCAAACTCAATTACAATTGTACAGCCCCAAACATAGCCAAACAATATCTAACTTATAAATCAGAAAGCCTTATAGAAATACATCCCTGTTTATACAAAAATTACAGTAAAACGTTCGTAATATTGGCATACCTTGGAAACGGTATATTTGTTTCCTTTTTGAATGGCGTACACAACATGAGATATCCAGTAAGTTTGAAACACTATATTTGCGTCACACCTTCGACACTTTTATGAGGAAATTCGCAAGATAACGCTAAGGCGAAACACCAAATTTATGCCACGCATACTCTATCATGTCCCGTTGCATCGTTCAAAAGATACATGTCAAAAATTGAACCACCAGAATTCTGCTTTCTGCCAGGTTTCCCCGCAAGGCTGTTACTGCGCGTCCGGTTTCAAATGAAATTTAGATTCTATCAATTCGGTCTAACATTCATCTAATTTCCAAACAGCTTTATCTCCTAAATAACTGAAGGTCAAAAATGGGAAGATTTGTTTTCTTCTTGAAAGATATTTAAGGCTCAGATTTGAAATGTTGGGTTGTCCAATTATTTTTGTAGATTTATAAACATGCTGGATATAGTGTTAGGTGTTTCTTATTTCTTAATACCTTTGTCCTCGAGGTGGAGATTTTTATGGAGAAGCATGTACAATGTGAATGACCCCCCTAAAATTTATGTACAAAATCAGTGACCCCCCTGCATGTCATGTACAAAATCGAGTCTCCTAGGCTAACGCTTAGTCTGTGAATATATATATCCTATGTATATAATTTTGATTATAACAAATAAATCCATTTAAATTGAAATGGAGCCCCGGGGACACCAGAGATCCTGAACCTTTGGAAATCTAGACTTGCTTTATTTACGGCTTTAGCACTGCAGGGAGGGATAGGCTGTAGGGAAATTATATGGTTTAGGGACTGTGAAGTAGACTACTGACGTTGTACGTTACTGTGTATGACCGTTATAAAAGCTGGCGGGACAGGGGCGGTATCGTCGCTTTAGTGCTTGACACGAGTCTCCTTAATCAGGTGCATGGATGTGTTTCAGCTGCCCCAGGACTTCGAGAAACGTGCCGAAGTGGAGCAGGAATGGATGAAGAGATTCCCCAAGTACTACCGGCTCTGGGTAGGGCCTCTTAATCCAGTCATCAGGGTCTACCACCCAGATACCATCAGACCCATCATCAAGTCCACAGGTAATCAGAAAAGAAAAAAACTAGTCTGGGTGCATTGAAATAGGTTCTAACTGTATCTGAAACGATATCAACAAGACCCACAAATCTTGGTCAAACTTTCGCAATAGAAGTTTACAAACAATTGTAAATGTGTCTCGCTCAACACTGAAAGAAATGTTTCAATATGTGTACATTGATTTCAAAATCAGTCCAGAAGGTTTGACCCTTTCTTTGCATTTTCACAGAGCCAAAACCAAGGGGATTTGGGGCCCAATATGAAACAGTAGTGCCCTGGCTCGGGGAGGGTCTCCTGATCGCTGGGGGACAACGCTGGTACCGAGCTCGTCGACTCCTTACCCCCGCCTTCCACTTCGACATCCTTAAACCCTACGTCGAAGTCTCCAACAACGCTATCGACACTATGATGGTAAGAAGCTTACATGCCTTCAACAATGTCACCATGATACATTCAGTGTTGCAATTGTTAGTTTAAGGTAAACTCGCAGGTTTACTTACCATTTATGAAGGGCTCCTAAACTTTGGCATTCCTTAATATGTAGGGGGTATCTTCATTCTGGATGTCAATATTTACTTGAGCCTATCAGGTTCCCTCTTAAAGTTTCCGGTTAAGAATGACGATACAATTGGAACACCGTTAATAAGTCAAATCACATGAAATTGACAGCCTCTACCTTAAATTGGACATCAAGTTCGGTTTAAGATCTCCATCTATGTGTTTGAGTTACATGTAGCCCTCTCAGTTCTCGATTGGCTGAGCAAAGCATTAATTTTGTGGAATTTTGTGATTTCAACTATTCTGGTGTGTGTCGTCTTTTATTGACAGAGGGTAATTCAGCCCTGACTAAAAACGTTTTACAAATTGAGCCAATATTTCTGGTAAGTATACATGTGGCAGTGTTTTAATGTGAACGGCGTGTATATGTTTTTACAATCATCTGAGTGTACATGCAGTTTACATGTGTTTTAATTTCAACGTGTCATGCCGCACTATGTTCAGTGTTGCCTGATCAGCTTTAAAGGCCTTAGTAATTTAAGCATTTACAAAAACCTTCCTAGGCACCTGTGTGTGTGTGTGTGTGTGTGTGTGTGTGTGTGTGTGTGTGTGTGTGTGTGTGTGTGTGTGTGTGTGTGTGTGTGTGTGTGTGTGTGTGTGTGTGTGAAGCGCATGATCAGATTGGTTTTCGAAGATGTGGACACCTTACAACTTCATCACTTCAGCATTCCCTCACACTTATAGGTCGTGAAATTGCCGTTAAAGTTGACTCACTCATTCAATAAAACCTTCACCAATAAACTTTTATTTAACAGGCTAAGATTGACAATCACATCAAGGAAGGCACCAGCTTTGAGTTGTTCAACATGATCAGTCTGTGTACATTTGATATCCTGTTGAGATGCGCCATGTCGGTCAAGGAAAACATACAGCAACAGGGGTGAGTACGGGGAATTTGAAATATTACAAAATGAGTGAATATAAAAAACCATGTGTGGGTACGGGGAATTTGTTCTATGACAACAATGGTGAGTATGGGGAATTTCATATCTGACAACATGGGTGAGTGCGGGGACTTTGATATATGACAACATGGATGAGTACGAGGAATTTGATAAATGATAACATGGATGAGTACGAGGAATTTGATATATTTTAACATGGGTTAGTACGGGGAATTTGATTATGAAAAGCGGGGCGAATACGGGGAATTTGATATATGCTAACATGGGTAAGTACGAGGAATTAGATTAATACAACATGGGTGAGTACGGGGAATTTGATATATGACAACATGGGTGAGTACGAGGAATTTGATAAATGATAATATGGGTGAGTAAGAGGAATTAGACTATTACAACATTGGTGAGTACGGGGTATTTGATATATGATAACATGGGTGAGTACGGGGAGTTTGATAAATAATAACATGGGTGAGTACGGGGAATTTGATATATGACAACAGTAGAGATGGGAGTAGCCAGGCAGGTAGAAACAGGGGTGAGTACGGGAAACAGACCGACTTCAGCGCAGATGAGAAAGTGTAACAGGGCTGTGTACGGGGAAGTCTGAGAGCCAGAAACAATGGTGAACGCGGGACATGGTTTCAGTTACATCTAGTTACAGGCAATCTTCAGTTCTACACACAGCATGTACGATCAATATTGTTTTAAAGAAAGACTTATCAATTAATATGCATACTTTTTTTTCTTTCAGGCAAACACATCCGTATGTAAGCGCAGTGAATGACTTGCTCACCCTGGCTACAATCCGATACTTGTAAGTTGCTACAATCCGAAACTTGTAAGTTTCGGGAGTTTTTGTTAAGTTTATTTTGGTGTTGTTTTTGTTGTATTGGGTTTTTTTGGGTTTTTTTTGTTGACATTAATTATTATTGTTTATATACTTACTAATTTACTTATTTAATCGGGGTTGCCAAAATTTGAGTGCCACTAAACTGTAATATTGAGTTGTATTTTAATAAGATCCATTCACTCACGCTCAACCTGATTCCGACTGCTACTTGTTTAATCCCCTTAATCTTCCAATCTTGTTTCGTACTTTCGCGTTGATTAGTTAAAAAGGCAAATATAAGTTGTTAGACAATAACAGAATATTATTGAATGCAATGGATTTCTTGAATTCATTAAATGGATGCATCAGGCGCGAGAATGATTGAAGACTTGTCTTTTTCAGCAACCCACTGTACTTCTTTGACTTCGTCTTTTACAACACGTCCAAGGGGAAGAAGTTTAAGGAGCGTTGTGACTTTGTACATAGCTGGGCGGAAGGCATCATCGACAAGAGGCGACAGGATTTGGTCAGTGTTTAACCTACAACAATCTTTACAACATAGTTCACAGTAATGCAGAGAATAGGTCCTATGACTTACCGTGGATGTGAAGAGAGAGTGAATGAGTGAGTTTGGTTTTACGCCGCTTTTGCAATATTACGGCAATATCACGGCGGGGGACACCAGAAATAGGCTTCACACATTGTACCCATGTGGGGAATTGAACCCGGGTCTTCGGCTGGACGAGCGAACGGTTTAAGCACTAGGCTACCCCACCGCCCCTATTAACAGAAAGACTGGAAGCAAACAAATTTTCTGTATAAAACATACGTGGGTCATGGAAGCCACAAATAACTTTTAATCATAGAAGGCCCCTTTCAATATAACGGTATTGCATGTGTTAATTCCGTGTAATATAGTCCCTTAAACTTCGCTCATACGTCAACCCCAAATCAAATGTACGAGGAGCTCGGCAGGTAGAGATAATTCAAAGGAAAGTAATGCACATTTAGTTGGCGAATTAGCCAAATATTGGTACACATACAAGTCTTATTTCATATTAATCTTTTAGCGTTAAACCATTTTGTACCCAAACACGCTGTGGTAAGATAGCTAGACTTATCCTGGTTAATCGAAAAACATTTTCTGAAAATACGGCATTTCAATAATGTACCCACAAAAAAACTGAGAATATTTCGAAAATGAACTTTTCACATGCCTGAATATATACATAGTATTTTAGTTTTTATACATGGAACTTATTTTGTGTGTATCTTGCGACAGGTAAGATGTTGCAATGGGTTATATTCTAATACTGAGTACATATGCTGGGATGTTTATTTTGTTTTCTAAACTTTGAGATATTGTAGTGTATGTAACATTATACCTTTGAATAGCATTGCCATGTGTTTATGATCTAACTGTATATATACAGGAGAGAGATGGTCCCCCCAAGGCCCGCTACCTGGACTTCCTTGACGTCCTGCTCAGTGCCAAGGATGCTGATGGCAAGGGTCTCACCCCGCTAGAGGTCAGGAATGAAGTCGACACGTTTCTATTTGCAGGTATGCCGACTAAACATATCGCTGTTTACCGGGATAACCATCCTTTATTGATCGTTGGAACATGTCTCTGTCATTACACATGCATGCACTGCGAAATCATAATGAAGGAATAATAATGTTGTAATGGAAAGGTTACATGCAAAAAAGATGAGAAAATTGCAGAAGGTTTTCCGGACTCCACTTCGGAATGTATAGTATTATGATCTACAGACACCTCCTCAGTATGGACATAAGCACTACTTTATTTGACTCAAACATGGCCATGGTTGTTGATCTTAAACAGCAATGGTATTGTCATCTGACAATACGCAAAATTGATGCAATCACCCATATAGATTAAACATAGTTGGCCTGGTCCTAGATTTATAAGTGTTCTATCGCTCATTCTCGATTAAATTTATTCTTAAGGTTGAATGTATTTCCATCTCACAATGTACCGGTGGGGTAGCCTAGTGGTTAAGGCGTTCGCTAGTCAGGCCAAAAACCCGGGTACGATGCGTGCAGCCCATTTGTGGCTGCCCCCACCGCAATATTGTAGTAATATTTTTAAAGTGGATAAGCTAAAACTCTCACCCCCTCCATCTCACAAACATTAGTAAATCCTAATCTTAATAAATGTATTCTTACTTGGTCATGGAAATGCGACATTGTACAGAGATTCCGATCACATTATGTGAACACAGACGGAATTTTTCACTTGCATTTGCTGCAATTTCCACATGGTCATTGTCATGGTGTTATCTACAAGTACATGAGAGATAGTCCACAAGACATCGACCGAAAGTATGTCCCCGTTCACATCTGGTCAAAGCATGACTATAAATGTTTTCAGGAAACGTTAACCTCTGACATCACCAATAATATCTAAAAAGAGGCACAACGAGCATACATCTGTAGCTAATATCAACAATCCTTCACCACAGAAACTGATTTATCGACAAATCTTGTGACCCTGGACATGGACCAGTTATGTGAAGGATGTGTTGCTTCTCCGCAGGACTTTTATTTCAAGTGGATGTTTTGATCTGCGTTTCTTTTTTGTGAAGGTCACGACACAACAGCCAGTGCGATCTCATGGACGCTGTTTACCATGGCCTCCAAACCCGAGTTCCAGACCAGGGTCCAGGAGGAAGTGGACACCTTGCTGGAAGGAAGAGAATCCAAGCACATCAAATGGTAGGGCACAGCACTGGTTCGGGTACATGTTGTAGGGGGAATCACATAGCAGAGCAAATCGCGTGGTATGGCAATCATCGGGGAAATTAATTCTGCTGGTCGGGAACCCCACTTATTATTGTCAGGGCACTTTACCTGGTCAATTACATCACCTGTACGATACATACCCTGGTATGGCACATAACCTGGTCGATTACATCACCTGTACGATACATACCCTGGTATGGCAGTTGACCTGGACAATCACATCACCTGTACAATACATACCCTGGTATGGCAGGTAACCTGGTCAATCACATCACCTGTACAGTACATACCCTGGTATGGCAGGTGACCTGGTCAATCACATCACCTGTACAATACATACCATGGTATGGCAGGTAACCTGGTCAATCACATCACCTGTACAATACATACCCTGGTATGGCAGGTAACCTGGTCAATCACATCACCTGTACAAAACATACTCTGGTATGGCAGGTAACCTGGTCAATCACATCACCTGTACAATACATACCATGGTATGGCAGTAAATACTTCAAAATTGTTTTCACATCTTAACAAGTTGATAAGCATAAACATAATTATCATTTCCAATAGGGTATTATTTAAATATTGATAACGTTACGGTATTTTTCAATATTTTGGACAAATCAAGAGTACGTGGCACTCATCTTAGGAGAAATTAGAGAAGAGTAGGAGAAATTGCCAGAAAAAGTGAGTGAGTGAGTATGGTTTCACGCAGCTTTTAGGCCCGGGTTCGATTCTACACGTGGGCACAATGTGTGAAGCCCATTTCTGGTGTCCCCCGCCGTGATATTGCTGGAATATTGCTAAAAGCGGCGTAAAACTAAACTCGCTCAGTCAGTCTACATATTAATATCCTAGTGTTTTATCCTGGCCAATCGTGGTATTGTAACGCTTAGTGCAAAAACCTACAAGGCAATTTTACAGCTGCGTAGTACCTGTTTTATAATCATTATATATATGTATTACAGAATTTCTTTTATCTACTGCAATGTGCATGGGTTTTTTTTAAAATATGGTTTATCCTACTTCTAAGCATCCTCATAACTCCAACAGGAGTGGCTCATTTTATATTACGTTATTTCATAGCATCTTATTTGTAAATTGAGGCGAGACGTTAATAAACTATGCGTCTGTTAACATGTTTGACTTTATATTTGGAGAAGTTTGACTACTGGAAGGTAATGAACCACGTATATGTTTTAGGGATGACATCCACAAGATGGAATATCTAGCCCGGGTTCTGAAGGAAGGGATGAGGTTACACTCGCCAGTCCCGTTCGTCAGTCGGAGACTAGAACATCCCATGGAGCTGGACGGGAAGGTCTTTCCAGTAGGAACAATGGTCGCACTGGGCATATGGAATGTTCATCACAACCCAGACTTGTGGGAGAAGCCGGATGTGTTTGACCCCGACCGTTTCCTGCCTGAGAACATCCAGAAGCAGAACACCTACTCATACATCCCCTTCTCTGCTGGCCCACGGTAATACTACTTACCTTGCCTCACACATAAATGTCGTTTTCTGATTGGCTGAGCGCTCTTCTATTATTTTCAATGTACCCCGCTTACAAGCGAGTAACATTCTCTATGTACCCCGCTGGGAATGAGTACTCATTTGGAACTTCGTAGTAGTAAGTCTTTATCTCGATCAACATTGAATCACGTATGATGTACGGAAATTACCGATTTTTTGGGAATGCAAATCGATGGAAGGGAGATAACTCTAAATTTGTTTTTCTTGTTGTCTGGTACTCCATGCTATGATCGATACCCGTGCTTCAAATGGTTCAAAATTACCATTGAGGTGTTCGGTAACATAAATACGTTGTTCACTGGTCCTTCGGGCTCAGGGAACATATACAAACATCGAGGGTACATCTACCCATGTCCTTCTCGAGACCAGTGAACAACTTATAATGTCTGTCCAGCCAGTCTGTTTATTGTGTTAGGTTAAACTACAGCTGGGATTGTTGTGTCAAACCTAGGTTCCGACACTCACTCTGCACCCGTGAAGCTCCGCGTTAGAATTGATCTTCTGTAACCCATGCTTGTCGTAATAGGCGACTAACGGGATCGGGTGGTCAAACTCGTTGACTTGGTTGACACATGTCATCGTGTCCAAATTGCGTAGACTGATGTTCATGCTGTTGATCACTGTATTGTCTGGTCCAGACTCGATTAATTACAGAATTAATGTTGTTTTCATCACGAACCCTGCATGTTGTAGTGTACAATCCCGAGTAGTGTGAGTAGAAAAATGACGAATATATACATTGTTATCATATTTTCAATCTTTCGTTCTTCGAAATCTGTTTGTGATTCTAAATTGTAGTTTATTACAGAAGCACTAGACACTATACATCCAAACTAAGAACAGGACTGACGTTTAGTCAGGACTCGCATAAATACTTCTAGACTGTCCTGTTTTGTAAAATATATTTTCGTTTTTTTAAAATCGGACCAAAAATACGTCTATTCGGGACGCAAATGTACAACATTTCAAACATTATAAGGTTCATTTCGTTGCAAATTGATTTCTTGCTCTCAGTCTTCATTGAACCTTCTCTGATGTTCCGGGCCGTGATATTGTTGAAATATTGATTAAAGCAGCGTAAAACCATACTCACTTGACTGAACCAATTGCCTTCCACAGAAAATCACTCCGACCCAGATTAAATCTTACCGTTGCTAGAATGGGATAATATGGACAGGTTCGATATTTGCTTTTATTACACATTTCAGTTGCAAGAAAAATTCTTCCCTTCTTTTCCCCTGTAGCTATATATCCCTCGCGAGAGTATGTGAGAACATGGGAGAATGTGTTATTTATTGTTCATATATGTTCTCTTCAGAAACTGCATTGGGCAACATTTCGCCCAGAACGAGGAAAAGGTCATAATAGGGAGAATTCTCCAGAGGTATGTTTTCTTTAATAATTTGTTACATGTAATTTCAGCCCCTGTAACATTAAAAACAAATATATTTCCTGCTTTGAAATACAATTTACAAACTGCATACAACCAACAAATTCAAAAGATCTCTTTTTGTTATTACCACGTCTGAGAAAGCTGAAGTCAGTTCTTACTAAATATATATGTTCTAGTTTTCATTGCTAATGCAAAAAATAAAGTTCAAGAATGTTTTGCTTTTCAGATACAAGTTAGAGGTAGATACAAGCTACAAGGTTGGGAGAAGGTTTGCTGGCGTGATGAAGTCCACTGAAGGTCTGTGGGTGTACGCCAAACACAGAAACTGAACATTCCAGCAGAAGGTGGACATTCCGGTCTCATGAAAACAATGATGACTGATGCTGATCTACACAGATATATTCCACTTGATTGTTTAGCATTGATGATAGTAGATTACACACTGTTTTGTACCCCAGGAAAACTACGATTATATGATTGGTTGATTGTTTGACGCAATACCAGAATAACTCTATTCATATAAATTATATACCTTTCGGAATTAAGTATTGATGCTGATGTGATCTTGCAAGAATCCTTCCAAGATATATTTGGTAGATTTAAACGTACATCGTATCCAATAGACCATCATGTATTGAGTCCCATTTGCTTCCACTTTCTTTATCCACTTAAGTGAGACTGTCCTTACATTCCCAGGTCAACTGACTCTTGTATTATGCACAAGTGATGTCTTTTTGTCATGTTACAGCCATTGGTGCAAGCGGATATATAAAGGTGTGCGCAACACAAGGCTCGCAGTGATTGCACCTGTTCAAGTTTATTCAGATAAAGTTATTGTCCAAGATACAAAACTTTAAAATAGGCAGTTTTCAAAAATGGATTTCACTTGTACACAAGTTTGTCTGATAAGTACACAGAACATTATCTTTGTTTATTATTCTTATTGGAAAATATAGAATTTCCTAAGCACTATTTCGATTTGATTCCCACAACTCGTTTGACTGAAGCAGGAATATACATAAGACTTTAGTAGTTAATGTAATCGCGATCTTATAGACGGGGAATATCGCTTCTCCTTCACATGCTGTACATATGTTAATCTAAAACTTGCATGTTTCAAAAACACATCTATGTAAATCCAAAACTTGTTATGATTCGCATTTGAGTAGTTGGTAACAGTAGAAGCAAGAATTCTTCTTTATTCTGTCATGATAGTTATTGTGTTGTTGTATGTTCACAAGAGTGACACGGGTTCAGGTCCGGTATAACAATCTGTACCGAAAAGACACATCAAAATAATAATTTCGTTGTGGTCTTTGTAATCCCTGCATTCTGACTAGCTAAAGTGGTCACGTGTTATTTTAAGTCACGCCCACCAAATCGGACTACTTTCCCCACTACAGATTGTCGGAGAATCCCATCTATTATTTGTGAACAGGATATTTTACCTATGTCACACATACTGAGGATGGTTCAAGCCACCTTTCGATACCAGCGGGGTTCGCAGGTCTAATCGCATGTTTTTCTTGTGCTCGCCTGAATGAAACATGGTTTCTATTCCTATTATTTGTCCCGGCTCGTTACAGTCAGACTGGTGTAGTTCTCGCTTCTTGACCCGTGAAGGTCCCATGCTTGTCGTAACTGGCGACTAACGGGATCGGGTGGTCAGACTCGCTGGCTTGGTTGACACATGTCATCGGTTCCTAATTGCGCAGATCGATGCTCATGCTGTTGATCGCTGGATCAACAGACCGCTGCCATATAGCTGGAATACTGTTGAGTGCGGCGTAAAACTAAACTCACTCACTCTCGCTTCTTACCGTGAATAACAGGTCCTGTGAATTTATGTTTTGATGCAACTCTCCTTAACATTTGGCTACTGAATTTGTGGGCGTGTCATTTTCTGTGCATAAATGGAACAATCACCACGCCACAGTATGTATTCTGTCACTTGGTATGTTTATCTGTCACCTGGTATGTCTTTTACTATTTTGTATGAAACTCTTGTTGATATCATATGTTTAGTTTTCCACAGTGAATTTTTACATAACATTGTAAAGGAGTTGTCATCCATAAATGTATTTCCTTTACTGTTACCCGTATACACTTCCCCAGTATCTTCAGTTAACATTGTTTTTTAACGGAATGTGTCCATATATATCCATCATGCCGCACACGTTATGGTATGTATATATTTTATACAAGTGCTTCCTAAATGTTTTTAAACTTGCCTGTAGCCTCACAGTTTCTTATGAATAAATTATCTACAAATGTTTATGAGTTAGATCCATGATTATTGACACGTTCTATATGAATGGGAGCGGATGGCCATGTTCGTTGATGTCTATGGGTAGGTCCATGACTTCTTTGAATGGCATTTTAGAAGTTGGGAAGTACAATATTGAAAACCCTTATGGATAACAACTTTTATCGTGAGTTGGACGTCCATAAAGTTTGTCAATACCGTTTGTAAATAAGGTCCATGACTCTTCATCGGTTTGAGGACCAACTCTGTTGTGACGTGGCTGTGTATCCTCTGGAATGGACCGCGAGTACTAATGCTCATACTATTGACCACAGGTTATCTATTCAGGTGTGGTTGATTAACATGAGGTCGTGGTCCGACAGATAGGATTGATGCCCAGTGTGACCCAGTGTCATTTAGCTGTCTGTTTCGTGAGAGGCAGCTTAAGTGAATCATAAGAAACCGTGTCCTGAATCATTTATCAAACGTGTTATTCAATAGCTAATTCTTTTATATTGACTCGCATGAGGTGTTTCGAACTTGCCGTATACCGATAACACTGTACCCCAGCGTCGAGAATTTCAGAGAACAAAGTGTTTCTCACATCATGAACGCTATCGACAAGTTAATTACTCATTTTGACCATAGATTTGATTTGGAATTGGACGAAAAAGTCAAAAGGATGGTTGGGAAAGAAATAGAGTTGAGTTGAGTTGAGTTGGGTTTTGCGTCACATCGGCATTATTCCAGCCATATAGTGACGAAAACAAGTTTGCATTAATAAACATTGTAAGTACATACTCGGAATGAGTTTTATTTCAAAAACATATATTCATTACATTGTCATTTAAAAGTAGAAAAAGTCATAACACCAAATTTATAGGCAGGCAATTTGTTAGTCACATTTCACAGTTACAATTTATGATAGTCACATTTCACAGTTACAGTTTATATATATAGAAGATTTCTGAAGTGAATATTTGATGACAGAGATGAACGTCTGAACACAGTAAAGTGAGCAGTTTCATTCAGGAGCAATAAAATCAAATACTAAAGTATTATCTGGTTTAAAGGTCAAGCAACATCGGGATGATATAAGACTAAGCATAACCATACTCAATCTTCCCGAGAGTGTTAATGAAGACGTGACAAGCAAGGTGAAGGCTCTTTTACGAGATGGACTTGAGAGCTATCGAGGCTGACCGGGCAGACCGGAGGGAGGCGAGCCGTTCACGTTATCTCGCTGTCATCGTAGATAGTTGTCGTTCGATGGAGGATAAATATAAGATCCTGACACAGAAGAGAAAACTCGCGGAACTTCAACGAGGTGTATATAGCATCAGACCAGACCCTCCTAAACGCACGATGGAATCTAACATGAGAGTGCTCTGTGAGTCGATCGGAGACAACCTGGTACAGCCGGGAGACAGGTGGTTTGTCTCACAGTCCCTGAACCACATTATTTTCCTTACTGACTAGCCCCCACTGCAATGATAAAGCCCAAAATGAAGCAAGTCTAGATTTCCCCAGGTCTCTGGTCTCACTGGGGCTCCTTTTCAATTTAAATGGGTTTGTTTGTTATTACAAAAATTATATATATTCAGAGATTAAGCGTTAGTTTTGGAGGCAGGGTGCGGCGCAGTGGTCCAACATACCCGTAGTAGGGGTTCTGATCAGGCGGGGAGCGAGCCAGACCACTCACGTCGGGCACATATATCGCTTACACACAACAGAAGACGTATGTAGCGACCAGAACTGGGATACGACCAGAACTGGGATAAACAGTCCACAATTTCGTAAAACCCTATTTACTGCAGTACTGCTCCCGGTTAACTCTAAAACTTAAGGCGAACTATGCGCGGAATATGATTTAGTTAATGTTTTTGTGAGGAGACACTGAAAATTATCAGTTACATATTTCCATATTCCTCTGCAAATATGTAGCTCACATTTAATTTTCCAATATAGGTTGGAAGAACCTTAAGGGTTTCTAATTATTTTTGTACTCGTCAGTTATTCAATCGTTTATATCGTGTGGCAATTCCCACTCAAGCAAACCTCCCATGGTGTACGACGTTTCATTTTCATTAACTGTGTTGTTTTATAATGCGGGGCGTTGGGGTAGCCTAGTGGTTAAAGCGTTGGCTCGTCACGCCGAAGACCCGGGTTCGATTCCCCACATGGGCACAATGTGTTAAGCCCATTTCTGGTGTCCCCCGCCGTGATATTGCTGGAATATTGCTAAAAGCGGCGTAAAACTAAACTCAGTCAGTCAGTGTTTTATAATGCAAGCATCATGTAATTTACATAGCGTAATAAATATCCTATAATCGGCCACGTTAATGGAAATAGTTCAAACACCCCATTGTGTTCTGAAATAATTCTGATTTTTGTCGTAATAAGCTATGTAACTATGAAAACATTTCCATATTCACCGAATTTGCTGCATTTTAAATGGTCCATTACTTTAAATTTGTTCTGGGGAGGTAGAAGGGACATCTATTTTGTACACAAAAACTAGGGGTGGTGTGTGTGTGTGTGTGTGTGTGTGTGTGAGAGAGAGAGAGAGAGAGAGAGAGAGAGAGAGAGAGAGAGAGAGAGAGAGAGAGAGAGAGAGATTTTGTACTTGACAAAGAGAGAGAGAGAGAGAGAGAGAGAGAGAGAGAGAGAGAGAGAGAGAGAGAGAGAGAGAGAGAGAGAGAGAGAGAGAGAGAGAGAGAGAGAGAGAGAGAGAGAGAGAGAGAGAGAGAGAGAGAGAGAGAGAGAGAGAGAGAGAGAGAGAGAGAGAGAGAGAGAGAGAGAGAGAGAGAGAGAGAGAGAGAGAGAGATTTTGTACTTGACAAAATTTAAAAACGGTGCTTAAACATTATGGGAATAATGAGGGCCGGGGAGGGCGGTCATTGATTTTGTACTTTACATGCTGCATGGGGGGTGTCACATACTTTGTACATAAATTGTAAGGGGAGTGGGTCATTCACGTTGCACATGCTTCTCCATAAAGATCAGCATCACACCCCATCAGTTATGAACTATCCCGTAGATAAAAGTGTTGAAAACAAAATATTGTAATATCATTCAGGCTGAATGATGTGTCGGATATATAACTTCCATCACAGAGAAGGAAAGGAGGAAGGGCGTATATCGGATATATTAATAGAAGAGGCCAAACCTGTTCCACGTCCATAAGTAATCTCTACTAAAAGCAGAGTCGAATGTACAATTCTGACTATATCATGAGCATGTATTTGTTTCAGCAGTATTACAGGTGTGCGATGTTGTTGGTAAACAGTCATTGATTGTCATCATACGACATCACACAGAATGAAAGTCGGGAAGGGTATATCGGATATATAACTTACGCCTCACAGAATGAAAGTCGGGAAGGGTATATCGGATATATAACTTACACCACACAGAATAAAAGGCGGGAAGGGTATATCGCATATATAACTTACACCACACAGAATAAAAGGCGGGAAGGGTATATCGGATATATAACTTACACAACACAGAATGAAAAACGGGAAGGGTCTATCGGATATATAACTTACACCTCACAGGATGAAAGGTGGGAAGGGTCTATCGGATATATAACTTACACCTCACAGAATGAAAAACGGGAAGGGTCTATCGGACATATAACTTACACCTCACAGAATGAAAGGCGGGAAGGGTATATCGGATATATAACTAACACCTCACAGAATGAAAGGCGGGAAGGGTATATCGGATACATAACTAACACCTCGCAGAATGAAAGTCGGGAAGGGTATATATCGGATATATAACTTACACCTCAGAGAATGAAAGTCAGGAAGGGTATATCGGATATATAACTTACACCTCGCAGAACGAAAGGCGGGAAAGGTTTATCGGATATATAACTTACACCACACAGAATGAAAAGGGGGAAGGGTCTATCGGATATATAACTTACACATCACAGAATGAAAGTCGGGAAGGGTATATCGGATATATAACTTACACCATACAGAATGAAAGGCGGTAAGGGTATATCGGATACATAACTAACACCTCACAGAATGAAAGTCGGGAAGGGTATATATCGGATATATAACTTACACCTCACAGAATGAAAGGCGGGAATGGTATATCGGATATATAACTTACATCTCACAGAATAAAGACGGGAAGGGTATATCGGATATATAACTTACACCTCACAATAAAAGGCGGGAAGGGTATATCGGATATATAACTTACACCTCACAGAATGAAAGGCGGGAAGGGTATATCGGATATATAACTAACACCTCACAGAATGAAAGGCGGGAAGGGTATATCGGATACATAACTAACACCTCGCAGAATGAAAGTCGGGAAGGGTATATATCGGATATATAACTTACACCTCAGAGAATGAAAGTCAGGAAGGGTATATCGGATATATAACTTACACCTCGCAGAACGAAAGGCGGGAAAGGTTTATCGGATATATAACTTACACAACACAGAATGAAAAGCGGGAAGGGTATATCGGATATATAACTTACATCTCACAGAATAAAGACGGGAAGGGTATATCGGATATATAACTTACACCTCACAGAATAAAAGGCGGGAAGGGTATATCGGATATATAACTTACACCTCACAGAATGAAAGGCGGGAAGGGTATATCGGATATATAACTAACACCTCACAGAATGAAAGGCGGGAAGGGTATATCGGATACATAACTAACACCTCGCAGAATGAAAGTCGGGAAGGGTATATATCGGATATATAACTTACACCTCAGAGAATGAAAGTCAGGAAGGGTATATCGGATATATAACTTACACCTCGCAGAACGAAAGGCGGGAAAGGTTTATCGGATATATAACTTACACCACACAGAATGAAAAGGGGGAAGGGTCTATCGGATATATAACTTACACATCACAGAATGAAAGTCGGGAAGGGTATATCGGATATATAACTTACACCATACAGAATGAAAGGCGGTAAGGGTATATCGGATACATAACTAACACCTCACAGAATGAAAGTCGGGAAGGGTATATATCGGATATATAACTTACACCTCACAGAATGAAAGGCGGGAATGGTATACCGGATATATAACTTACATCTCACAGAATAAAGACGGAAGGGTATATCGGATATATAACTTACACCTCACAATAAAAGGCGGGAAGGGTATATCGGATATATAACTTTACACCTCACAGAATGAAAGGCGGGAAGGGTATATCGGATATATAACTAACACCTCACAGAATGAAAGGCGGGAAGGGTATATCGGATACATAACTAACACCTCGCAGAATGAAAGTCGGGAAGGGTATATATCGGATATATAACTTACACCTCAGAGAATGAAAGTCAGGAAGGGTATATCGGATATATAACTTACACCTCGCAGAACGAAAGGCGGGAAAGGTTTATCGGATATATAACTTACACAACACAGAATGAAAAGCGGGAAGGGTATATCGGATATATAACTTACACATCACAGAATGAAAGTCGGGAAGGGTATATCGGATATATAACTTACACCATACAGAATGAAAGGCTGTAAGGGTATATCGGATACATAACTAACACCTCACAGATTGAAAGTCGGGAAGGGTTTATATCGGATATATAACTTACACCTCACAGAATGAAAGGCGGGAATGGTATATCGGATATATAACTTACATCTCACAGAATAAAGACGGGAAGGGTATATCGGATATATAACTTACACCTCACAGAATAAAAGGCGGGAAGGGTATATCGGATACATAACTAACACCTCACAGAATGAAAGTCGGGAAGGGTATATATCGGATATATAACTTACACCTCACAGAATAAAGACGGGAAGGTATATCGGATATATAACTTACACATCACAGAATGAAAGTCGGGAAGGGTATATCGGATATGTAACTTACACCACACAGAATGAAAGACGGGAAGGGTCTATCGGATATATAACTTACACCTCACAGAATGAAAGACTGGAAGGGTCTATCGGGTATATAACTTACACCACACAGAATGAAAGACGAGAAGGGTATATCGGAATTAGTGTGCCTCGTCACCCTGGCCCCTTTTTCAAAATGGCGGCACATCCGGTCCCCATGGGCGCCGCCATCTTGGATCAGTCACTTCCGGTCATGGGAGATCACTCGGGTTCCGGTTCCGGTGGGTGCGCACGCATCGCAATGACGTCACGTCCGGTTCCGGTGGTTGCGCGCGCATGACGATGACGTCATCTCCGGGCCAAGATGGCGGACGCGTTTCAAGATGGCGTCCCATCCGGTGGGATCGCGTGAGATCTCGCGGGATCTCGTGGATTCTCGCGGGATCTCGCGAGCGTAGACGCCTTTCAAGATGGCGGAACGGACGAGCGGCGGACGGGACGGGACGGAGAGGGAAGGGAAGGAGAGGGAAGGGAAGGAGAGGGAAGGGAGGAGAGAGGGGGTGATGCGGACGATGGCGTGGCTAGACAAGTGTTAGTGTGTGTGTGTGTGGTTAAAACAACATTGGATGTAGCATTCTTTCGAGCCAGGTGGGTGGCCCTGAAAAGGGCCGTTGGTATGTGAATCAGTCAGCCAGGTTAGCATTCACAAAGGAGCTGGAGACCCCGAAAAATAAATTTTCCGGGGCACACATCATCGTGTTGTTGCTGCCCTCTCTTGATGATGCCTTCCCCACAGTAGAGGCATATGTAGAAGGCAGCTCCTGGCACGACATCAAAGCGATTTGAAGGATACGCTTTAAAACAGGTAGGGCAGATAATTAGTCGCCATTGGGATGACCATTTTGGTAATGTTGTTGTTGTTGTTGGTGGTGGTGGTGGCGCTACCGTGTCTCCTGTCGTAGGTGGTGGTGGTGGTGGGGCTGCCGCTGCTTCTGTTACCGTTGTGGGTATCGGTTCTGCAGGTGTTGTTGCTGCCTCTTCTATTTTGATGCCAGCCTTCCCTTGTAAGGTAGGGCTGCATCGCAAGCATTGCCGTCTACCACAATTTTTCCTGTAAGGCGTCGGTCGCATGACTTTCACTTTTCTTGTATCCATGTTGCATGAAGATAGCCCTCACTGATCCATGCTGGAGTTTATATATGGGCGACGAGACAGCGATGACGTGTCGTCGATGACGTGGTATCGATGACGTGGTATCGATGACGTCATGGTCGCGCGTGAGGGTAATCACGTAGTACCGGTGACGTCATGATCGTGAGGTGGTGGCGCCCCCATGGCCTTGGATTGGCTGAGCTCTCACTATATATGATGAGCGGGGGATGATCGAAGCAGTGTTACAACCAGCAATCATGTCTGGAGAAAACTGGGATTTAGAGTTAATGGACACAGCATCGTCACCCCCCTTGCCGGCATGGCAGTGTCAACAATGTCATGGCTGCCTGCCTGTTTACGCCAATGGGACTGATGACTATCGTGGTACCTTCCAATGTGTCTACTGTGGCAATGTCTTGAAGGACACATACATCAGGCGCTTGACTCATGGGAGCAAGTGCCCCGTCAAGACAAAGATGGCCATTCATCCCTGTCAATGTATGACCCAACTGTGGTCCCTGGAGTGAGGTACACTCCGAAAAAACGGCCCTTTTCAGGGCCATCCATCTCTCCCAAAAGAAAGGTTCATTTCAATGCCAACAACAATAATAACAACACTAGGTTGACATTTTTCAAACGTTTTATTTTCCCCGCTAACAAGAACACTTTGACAAAAGAGACAGGATTAGGGGCGTCCCTGATCTTTTGTTTACAAACGGTATGAACTGTAACATCAGAACTGTAACATCAGAACTGTAACATCATCACATCAGAACGATAAGGTTGTGTCCTTTGGCAGGGTGTGGATCATGGTCAGCGTTGTTGTTGTCTGTCAGGCGGTGGGTTGAAACCAACGTCTTACACGTTCTTCATTGACGAGGGTATCGTAGGGATCAAACTGTTCCATCACTTCGTCCAAAGACCATCCACGGGCACGATGAGCCAGTACATACAAACAGTACATTCCACAAGAGGCACTGAACCAGGGTTGAAGTGACTGGCCATTCCACTGTTGTTGGAGCCATCCGGCGAAGGTCATGACATTCGAAAGTCTGGATGCTGTTGATAGGGATGGAGTCCATAACTGTCAAAGTAGTCCATGGCACCTGGTACTGACGATACACGCACACCCAGTGTTGTCCTGGGAGATGGCTGGGGTCCGTATTGACAATGTAGGCTTTAGGATAATGTCCCTCCTGCTGTTCACACAGCACGGTGGTGGCAAAGTGATCTCGGCAAAGGTACCTTGGTAGAGGGGTCGCAGCAGGGGATCCTGTTGTACGTAGGCGCTCAAGTGTCTGGTCGTCAAGCCACTATCGCCGTCGTCCATCCTTAGACCATCAGAGCGTTGCGGAACCGCATCAATTTCCAAAACGCTTTCGTATTCCTCGTAGCAGACGTGCATGACGGGCGTGGTAGGGTTCTGCAAACTGAAGTTCAAGTCCCAACTTGCCCGTCTGTCGTGGGTAGTTATTCTTCTTCATCTGCTTCAGATCCGCCAGATCCACCATCCACACGGTGAATCCGTTCCTGAATTCGTCCAGGGTGAGGTTGCAGGATGTTCTTGCCACAGGTGTCCCGTGTTGCGGAACAGGTTCATGTACAACCGTTTGAGCGAGGCACTGTTGTTCTGAAAGTCGCTTTTGATTTCGGTGCCATGCACTTCTTGCCCATTGAGTTTCAGCTTCGAGACTGGTCACGTTGTTGTGCTTGAAATGGTAGGGGTTCTTTCCCTGCTGCCGGCAAAAGCATCATTGTCCACTAATCCCAACACCACTCGTTTGGGCAGTTGGCCTCCAATCAGTTGATCTTTGTGGAAATCGCGTCCTCCTCCTGAGATGTCGTGGGCTGTGACTTGGACTCGGGTCAAAGGATATTTGGCCGTGACTCCTGGTGACATGTGTTTCACGTGTTGTTCCTGCATGGCAGGATCAATGTTGACTTGGCGCACGTAAAACTCGGCTTTGGTCAGTTCAAATCGGCACTGACGCCTCCAGCACTCATCAAGTAGAAATCACCGGCTGCTTAATCAGTTCTAGTTTCATGGGGACTCCATCCACCAGGTACCGGTCTTGGAGAAACAGGTCACAGTGGAGACGTCCTGTCAGTTCCACGTCTCGGGTGGGTAGAATGACCCCTCGTCGTGCGACAAGTCCGGCGTTGGCATTCTGGGCGACAGCATTAAAGTGCTCCAATTTCAGCTTCATCGGTGTACCATCCTGGACACTGGAGATGGGGTCCCTTTGGCTGCCTTCCCATAACTCAGCAGCGTTTCCAAATAGGCTCGGTAGGGATAGGTACCCATGGAAGGAGTAATTTCCAGTTGGTTGTGTCCCACTTTGTACACGCACTTCACGAAAGAGGGAATGCATCATGTTGTTCACCGTGGACACGGCGAGGCCAGCAGCCATCATGAACTGCATTCGCATTCATCTGTATTCTTGATTTTGAGGCAGATGCGGAGGTAACACTGGCTCAAATCGATGTAGGCATTGACAGGGTTAGCAATGTTGAATTGGAGGGGCCCGCGACCGAAGGGTGCCAGAGGGCTGTATCGAATCCACTGACCTTCTTGGACGGAAGTCACCACAGGGGCACAGAAAGAGATCCAGTTGGGCCTTGGAGCATTCACAGGCATCTCGGCGCATCATCTTGACAGCTGATCTGGACCGCAGGTCTACACAACAGGTCTTGACCCTACGGTGTCTGGTGTTGAACTGAACTCCTTTCCCATCGGGGTGGGTCTTTATCTCTTCTCTCAAAACAAGGGTTTACGTTTCTTGGTGGATCCCACGGACTGTTTCCGTTTTCGTTTGCGAGCAGGTGATCCTGGTGGTGGGTGCTGTCGCAAGGTGGCGCGAGTAAGGCTTGTTTTCCATGATGTTTCAAACTGTCCCCACACTTCGTGTCCTGAACGGATATCTTGCACCAATCCCAGCAACATCTTTGACACCTGATTTGAGAGCTGATTTTCCCACCGTCTTGAGGAGGATGGAGAGCTGAACGTCCCAAGTTACCCAAGATGTTACCCAAACCTCTCCCTCGTTGATGAATGCGCCCTCGTACACAGCTAAGCTGCCTCCCTCGCTGCTGTCCACTCTGCAAGCTGCCGCCATGAGTCTGGATACACTGATGTCCTACCATGCTGATTCTCAGTAACGCACTCCAGACGACGGGACGGAAATGAAGTGTCACGATGGTCTTCCCAGTTCGAATGGCACGAGACGTCCCACGCCATCCGTTAAATAGATTCGAATGGCATCCGTGGTTCCCTGACGCAATCCCATGTAGCATAGGTGCTGAGGGGTTTTGATCACGACGCTGTCTTCCATCATCTGGCGCGACACGGGGACATACATCAGTAAGGGAGCCATGGTATCCCCCACGATTTGATCTTCCACTGCATCCG
This sequence comes from Haliotis rubra, assembly GCF_003918875.1. Lineage (NCBI taxonomy): Eukaryota > Metazoa > Mollusca > Gastropoda > Lepetellida > Haliotidae > Haliotis > Haliotis rubra. The sequence continues at coordinate 4,315,099 of NW_025765447.1, forward strand.
AGTAGACGTACACGGTATCAAAACCAGCCAGATGGTGTGCTTCCTGTTCACCCACGACGAGAGGACGGTCAAACACAGCCACCTGCACAGGCTGAGCAGAGACTTGACTTATTTCTTCTGCTTCGTCCACCATGGGGAGCTGTATGAATCCCAGCATACGTACTAAAGGAGCAGGCAACACCAATCGGGTGGTGTAGGCAGACCTGAAGGCATCATGGTCAGGTTGACTTGCAGTTCTGCAGGAGGAACCCGTGATGGCTCTGCACATGTCTTTCGGGGTGGGAGCATAAAAGTTGACATGCGTTTTGCCACGCATTTCAAATCGGAGCTCTTCTTTGGGGTAGTTCATGGTGACGGTGAAACGAGCTCTGGCATCCGCTTGGTAAACATCTTGCGTATGCTTGTCCAACAGCCGTGCACAGGCGTGTTGAAGCAGGATGTTCAGTCTCTGGACCAGTTGGCGACTGGAATACACTCCTTCTGGAATAATGACCTTTTCGCTGACGGCTCTGATGATGCCTGGATTCTCTTCTGTCACGGTCGCATCGCGTTCTGCTGAACTGTAAGTCCAGGTCATACGTTCCAAGTTCACATGAAGGACAAACCAGTTGAAGGGGTATGACACATTGTACCATGTCATGGGGAAATGAAGTTCACTGACGCCGACTTCCCACTCCTGACGATTCACTTGAATGGGAAGGGTAGTTTGACTTCGAATGATTCACTCTGTTGTCGGGATGAACATCCATGGACGCATCGCTGGGTAAGGTCATGTAAAAGTCCCGCTTTGGAAAACACAGACACCGACATCATCTCTCTTTAGGGAACCAGGCTGGATACAGAGGGGTTGGAGATGCAGTCGAGGAAGGTGGCAACGTGGATGATGACGACGACGACGACGACACCAACGTGGGTTGTGGGAGCAAGTACCCCAAGCTACTGGCCAACAAAGCTGTCCACAACTGTTTTCACCGTTGTCCAATGCCAACTGAACCATGCTCATGATGACCACGCCATATATCAGAAACACTTGGGAGAAAAAACACCACTTCACTTCGTGGCAAGTCCATGCCAAAGCAACACCAGCGTGGGGATGGCTTGCCGCCTCCTTGCACCTTGAGATCGGTTCACTCTGCATGATGGTGGAGGCTCCACTGACGGTGGGAGACTGGAGGCCACGCTATTTAAAGACCAGATGGGCCGCAGGGATCCATGAATCAAAGCTGGCAGGGTATCCTGACCATCTCACCAACACTTCATCCTTTTTTTTGACGACGTCGTCGTTTCAGGACCTGATCCACTGTGTACACATCATTCGTTTTCTGAATGGGTTGCAGTTCTTGCGGGTAAAAGGTGCCTTGCAGCACTTCTCCATGATCATCTTTCACTTGGTAGACAGGAGGAACACGCCCTTTCACCACCCGATCCACGGTGAACAGTTCGGTGGTCCAGTTGGGAAGGTACCCTTTGTCAAACGTGCCCTTGGTCTTGTTCAAACGGACACGGGTCCCGGGTAACAAGAGAGGGTACTTCTTCTTCTTCTTCTTCTTTGTCTTGAGTTGGCGCTGCTTCTGCTTCTTTGTCGTTCCATGTGATCCAACACCCGAATTTCATCGTAGGGAGCGCTAGGACGCACATCCACGGGCGTTGTCCAATCGCATCGATGGACGCTGATGATTGTAGGAATGCATCAGTTTGGGTAATGCCTTCAGGTAGTGGCGTGTTCCCTGTTGGGTGAAATAACGCCACATACGGTTTTTAACGTCCTTTTGAAAACGTTCCACCACAGAGGCTTTGGTTTCTGGGTTTTGACTGGTGTAGAAATGAATACCCCGTTTCTTGAGGAAGGCTTGAAAAGGGCATTGACAAATTCAGTCCCTTTGTCTGTCTGTAACTGGGATGGTACACGCCCTTTGGCTTGTTTCAGGATCCGCTGAAAGGCCTCTATCAAAGTGGCACCGGTCTTGGCTTTCATGGGCTGCACCCAGGCCATTTTGGAGAAAACATCGATGACACACAGCAAATACCGGGTTGCCTTGGTTCTCTTTCTGATAACGCCAGGAGATCGCCACATCGGGCTTGCCACAATTCATCTACGCCACCCACACGGTAATGATCCCTGGGAAACGAGCGTCGGGCTGGTTTGTGCAAGGTGTACGGTCCTGGTTTTCAACCATTATCACCTGGCGTTGGGTGGGCCTTGGCCCCGTTTTGCTTCCCCTTCTTGGGTCCCCCTTCTTGGGTCCTGCTTTTGGCTTGATGTCCCGTTTGGCTTGATGTCCTGCTGCTTGCCACAAGGCAAGCCACCCTCCATAGCCTGCTGGGTGTTTGGGATCGTAATAGGTGTGGTGGAGCCATCATTGTCCATGCAGGTGACAAAGACGATGATGATGCTTTGCTGATGTTGTTGTTTCTCTTGACGTCTCATGATGACACTGTCGTTGACATCACCCTCTGCTCCCTTTATTAAAAGTGAATCCACTGATCTAACCCGCTGAGAGGGGAGGAGGGGTCTCTACAGCTTTCTTCTTCTTCTGGGGTTCCAGAGGAAGGTTGGATGCGGGGTGTCAAAAACAAGTCAACGGGTGGAGGGTGTGACGCTTCACGGGGTGTCAGGAGGCTGGTGGATGACCCTTTGGTTTTCATCATCCAGGACCAACGTAGAGGGTTACCAATCAGTTCATGGGGTACATTGCTGGAAGCCAGATACTGACCCAGAATATTCCAACCCCGCGGAGGGCCTAATTTGGTACGCTATTCTAACAAGATCATTGATGAGATCCACCATGTGCCCCAGGCATGGGTTCCCCCTTCCACCACGAATTGACCCGCTCATTCCAACCCAAGTCGGGATGAGCACGAATACGGGCCATCAACTGCCTGGCCTTGGTCTGTAGCGTTTTGGGAACCGTTTGCACGACTTCATTCAGAATGGCTTCACATCATCGGGTTCTGAAACAAAACAAACCATGAGCCACTGTTTCATTTGATCGGCTTCAAGGGACTCTTCTTAGCGAAGGCTTCACGCTGGACCTAACACGAGTGTGACTCAGTAAGTAAACCGTGACTTACGGTGAGGAGATCCAGTCCTGGGGTGCCCGTCCTGGGGTGTCCGTCCTGGGGGTGCCCGCCCTGGGGTGCCCGCGGGCTTCTAAAGGTCGTGGGTTTGACCGCTGCCCGGTCTTGAAACGCCAAGGTGTGTTGCAACAAGGTGTTATACTGCTGCTCTCGGTCCCTAAAAGGAACCGTGTCATCACGGACGAGGGTATCCATATCGTGAAGCGTGTGCACACGTTTCTGTTCCAACAGGTTGGACTTGAGCAAATGTCGTTGACGTTTTTCTTCTTGCAGACTTTGCCATACCTCTTCTGGGACCATCACCATCTTCCGTGCATGCTTCATCTTGGTGGTAGGACGGTGCAGATGCAACTAACGCCAATCTAGGATGTGTCCTCTATTTATGATCTTCCTTGAGGATCTTCCTTGAGGATCTTCCTTGAGGATCATCTACCCAACAGGCCAGACACCAAGGGACCCACCACCGATGCCAAGGCAGACAAGAGACCTAATCCCCTTCCCTTTCTGCTGTAAAGTTGACGTTTCTGGACACAGACACCTTCTTTTTTCATCAAGGTATGCATCAGTGACCCATGCTTTTGTAAACGTTGACGTTGCTGTGATGTCATAGGAATGTTGCCTCCATACAAATTCACCACGATTCACAGATGGCTTTGAATCAGTTCCGGATGGGGCCTGTTTCAAAATAGCCTGTCGTGATGGCTGGTTTTGCAGAAGGACTACACATACGACAGAGCTTCTTTGTGACGCTTTCAAACGTGCCGACATGATGATGGTGTCGTCCCCTGCAGCTGCTACCATTGAACTGACCAGGATGGGGTGGGAGGCCTCTATTTATGGTAATGTCGCTGGAGGGGTGGGGGTACGCCGCTTGTGGTCTTCTTCTTCTTTGACTTCAGAACACCATCCGGTCAAGGCTGCACCTGGGGCTGAGGGTGAAGTGACCCTTTCTTCTTTCTTCTTCTTGTTCTCTTGTCGGGTGGGTGACTTGCGATGCTGGGGTTGCTTAGGAGCACGGGCGGCGACGGCGAGGTGCTGAGGGCTTCTGCTGTTTTTCCTGTAGGTAGGACTGCCAGTTCAGCAAGATACGGGTCAACACACCAGCCAACGCATCACTTCCACCGCGCTTCATCAGGTAACTCAGGCGTTCATCCATAGGGTAGCCGTGGATTCGCAATCTGGTCAGCATGTCTTGGTGCCTCAACAGCCAGGTCTTGTGCTGCGTCTTCAAGGAACACATCCTGCTCGCGCAGATTTCTCACGGCAATGACAAACCATTGCAACAGTCGATGACGTCCTTTGACAGCCATGCTCTCTGCCTAAGGAGTCGTTTCTTCACGCATGATGGGTTTGACTTTTCTGCGCATGGCATGTTTCTGTGGCTTCCTTTGTGTGGGTGCCCGGCTGGGGCGTTTAGCACCGTGACGTTTCTTCGGGTGCGCTTTGGTGCTGGTGGTACGCGGTTGGGTCAAGGGCTGAAAGGGTTGGATCATGGTGGGAGAGAGGAGACGATGGAAATGAAGGGGAGAGGCCGGAAAGAAGAAGGGGAGAGAAGGCAGCAGGAGAGGCACGATACGCTGACAGGGACAAACGTGTTCATGGTGGGTGCTGTGGGGTACAACTGCTTTAAGGAACTTTGTTTGGAGGAGGAGGAAGCAGAGGGAGGAGGAGCACTTAGACTTCGTGACAGTCGTTGCACACCTGACCGATGTTGTTCGGTGGGATCACGACCCAAGGTGGTCGTGGGAGTGTTTATGGATCGGTTTAAATAACCCTGTGGCAACAGCACGTTTGCGGGGCTGGGTCTGTTTCCGCCTGTCTCCCATGGCAGCTCTGGGTCAACTGACCGTAGGGTAGACGTATCATCTCTATTTATCACGACTTGGGAATGTAAAGGTGGTGGGGTTAAGAAAGAGATGGGACCGTACACGGTGCTCTTTGGTCCGGTCGGTTTCAAGTCCAGAAACAAATAGAATAAGAGCCAAAGTGGCATCCTCATAGGCTTCCCTCGGAAGAAGGCCGCCTGTCCTGGAAAGATTTGTCTGGGCCAATTGATCCATTTTATGGCGCCCCTCGGTTTTTAAACAGCACCATGTAGTGGGCATTTAAACTAATGGTGCGATGATGAGGCGATGAAGCAAAGAGGTTTTGTCGGCACAACACGGACGGTTAAGCGATGATGACTTTCTTGGTAAACCATCGCAGGACTTCGGGCTTCTTCCTCTTTGGTATTGTCGCCCAGCAAATCATCAATGATCAACCAATGGGGCGTAGGCAAACCCTTCTCGCCTTACCCCCAGACCCTGCAGGTAACTGCGTGTTGGCTTCCCCATGGTTTGCACAAACGTCAGGGTATCCCTAACCTCGAAGTCAGAACTTTCAAGTCCTCATGCATGGGTTGCCATTCACTGTACACCCACACGATGCCCTGAGGTGGAAGATCTAGGATCCCCGGTTGAAAACACATGTTCCATGAAGGCTTTGACAAACGATGTTTTACCTGACCCTGTAGGGCCTGCAATTAACATGGTAAAGGGATGACGTAATCGTGAGTGGGGTGACCATGGCCTCCACCAGGTCTGAGTCTAACACTGTCCCTGACAGTGTCCCTGACATACTGACACACGTCTTACCACCCTGCGGGTTGCACCGGAAATGACCTCTAAGAGCTTAAGATCCCGAAGATATAGAAGACACAACCTTTGAAATGGAATTCACATTTTATTGAGGAACAACATCAACATGGTAAACAGATCAACAATAATGATGCATTAACAGATCAACAACAACAGGTCATCCACAGATCACCACCAGTTCAGGTGATCCTCGGGATTGCAGGTCGAACACCGTAAAGTCCATTTGTCCGGGATGAAAATGATTTTCATCGTTAAACATGGGGATGTCGGTAAAAGTCTCTGGCTCCTCCTCTGGAGCCGTCACTGAAGTCATCACCAGATTCGTCTCTGGAGCCCTCACTGAGTCGTCTCTGGAGCCCTCTGGAGTTGTCTGCTCTGCTTCCATGGTGTCAGGCATCGGAGTAGATCATACAAGTCTTGAAGATCTGGAGGTAACTCTGCCGGGGATTCTTTGGGGGCTAGCAGGACTGATCCCTTGACCCTTCTCGCCTCCCACAAGTCAGTCATCTCCAACTGTTTCTTCGGAGTCTGGGGTGCTTTGAGACTCTTAGGCTTTGGGGGTGCCTTCTTGGTGAGTGTCTTGGGAGGTGACGTCTTCTTGGTAGGTGTCTTGGTGGGGGCCTCCTTTGTTTGACTTCTTCTTCTGTTTCTTTGGAGAAGTCGTGGCCAGGGTCCCCTGGGGAGGTGACGCCATCTTGGTGGGTGCCTTGGGAAGGGCGGGTGGAGACCTTCTTCTTCTTGGAGAAGTCTTGGCAGGAGTGGTCTTGGGAGGTATTCTTTTCGAGGACGGGCTTAAAGGCCATGTCCGTGACCTCTGGATCATTGGAGAACAAAGGTAGAGTGCAGGTGGCATATCGAAGACTATAGCTGGGTGGGTGAGGCCAGAGTTTCACCTGGAGTTTGTCCAGCAGCTTGCTGTACAGCACCATGGTCATAGGTCAGCAGGACGTCCATTCCTCAACTTGAACACGATGTGGAACAGCTTGTTGAGGAAGGTCTCCCTGCATTTTCCCTGGCATAAGCATCGTTGATACCGATGAGGATCCGGCGAGGACACGATCTGCTGGCGCTGTCGGAGAGGATACGTAAGTGGTCTTGGTGATACGCCATCCAGTAATAGTCTTCCTCAGTCAACTCACAGAAGCGACCCATCATTCCATACAGTGTTTCTCTTTTTCGCTGAATATCTGCCAGCTTGCGGGATGATCGACGGCAACTTTTGTTCCATCACACGCATGCAACTGGTCCTGGAGATCCATGTAGTTGGTCCGGTATAACTGGCTTTGAGTCATCATAGTGTTTGAGATGGAGCCATGTCAGAAGCGAAAGTCCCTTGCCTGCGAAGCCAAGTTGACGAAAGAAGAAGGGAGGTTGCCTGGAGATGCCATCTTCAACGACTGAACTGATGCAAACTGATGACCCGCTTCAATGCGATCCTGGCATTTTTATAGGCAACACCAGCAGCGCGAAGCTATGACGCATCACTTCAAATGACGTCACTTCAAATGACGTCACTTCAAATGACGTCACGATCGTGTTGTTTCCTGGATGGCCTCTTGCACTGCTTTTCCTGAACTGTTCTATAAAGTGTCTCTCTTCTAGATAGGTGGCAAGCTAAAGAGCAGCGCGGAACAGCATGATGAGCGAATACCGATGGGGTCAGAGTCTTTTATAGAGAGATATTGCGGATGACGTCACGTAGCGCGTGCATGGATGACGTCAATGCGAGGCGTGCATGGATGACGTCACGTGGCTCGTGCATGGATGACGTCATTGGAGTTTGCCCATGGATGACGTCACTCAACAACAACAACAGCGTGTCACGAAGATGCATGAGCTTTTCCCAACTTCTGTTTTTCCCCGACCATGTCCAGGGTTTGTCAATATTCGGATGAGATACACCCATTCCTATTCCCCCATCTTTGATCGTAGGGGCTAGCTTCAGCTAACGACTTTGCAGGATCGAATCAATCTGTTTCAAGTCCTTGTTCTGGGGAAAAATTTAGCCGCGGATCGCCTTGGTCATCACCTCAAGACTGACCGCTTCCACACCGTTTGAGTGAAACCTTTCACACATCAGCTAGATCGTTTGTTTTGCTGCAAACAGCCTCTTGCAGAATACGCGGTAGCGACTGCCGTGAATCTCCAAAGTACATGGCTTTAGAGTACATGTAACACTGTTCAACACAATTCGTCTGTAACACCATCCAAGGTAAACACAGCTGGATGAAAGTTGCTGGCGGTATGACTTGATCCATAGGAAGAATAGCCAGTGGACTGTCACTTGTGACTGTGCGCTTTCGTCCGTTGGAGTCTTGAGATTCCAGCAGGGTCATGGCTCTGTTTCTCCACATTCCTCCAAAGCTTTGCAGAAGAGGGAGTAAACTTGGGGTCCACGTCGGGAAGCATGTCTAACAATTCCTCTGACACGGTCAAAGGAGGTCCGAGGTTTTTCGATAATCTCTGCCTTCATGAGGATGGTCAGGACTTTAAACGTCATCAGTTTGTTTTAGACCACGGCTGACCTGCCCGATAGCTGACAGCAGGAGACCACAACAATTCTCCTAAGCCTATCGCAGTGAACGGGTTCCATCCTTCTCTTTTCTTAGACAACAGAATCTGCTTAATGACTCTGGACAGAAACGTCTCTTTATATATACACACATAGGTCGTGATGACGTCA